>NW_020528895.1:235000-262500 GCF_003368295.1 Carassius auratus | reverse complement strand
ATGTTGAACTTAGATTAATTTTACATGGCTATCTAAACACGTGGCTCTGTTGTGCAATATCCTGATAATTCACCTCCAGAGGACGAGAGAAGCTGTTGTTGAGATCAGAAACACTGACGGATGAGATTCAACTCTTTCCTTCGTACCAGCAGAGAGTTGTCTCTGTCTCATTCATCACTGAACACAGCAGGATGAACACATTTCCAGCTCCATGATTGTTCAGAGTCTCTGACAATAGTGAGAATGGACAGAGGAGCTGGAAACACATGAGAATAAACAGAAATATTACTGAGAGGAAGATCAAGATGAAATACAGGTGGTAAAGTGTGTCTATGCAGCAGCAAATCTGAATGTAGAGTTTAATAATGAACTGAATACAACAATACTAGTAAATATATCAGTGTCTAATAAACATTTGCAGTCAGAACTACATAAGATGTGTTTCTAGCAGAGTAGTTTAATATGATGTGGACTTAAACAGATTGTGCTTTTGAGTGAAAACTATCATCCAGAATGATCTTTATCCCGCGTTTAGATGAACGCGATCACACACTTAAGCGAGGATTGCTACGTTGGATTCCTGTGTTGTCACAGGTTCCCTTGGACGAAGAGAATACCAAACAGATATCACACAAAGCATGCAAGAGAAATGGGCCCAAAAGCTGTACTTTCCTGTTTTGGATACTCTTTTGGGTGAGTGTCAGTCCTGGTTTTCCAGTCAGACCATGGAAATTACAGTTTTACCGTTTTTCTCAGTCACTTTGGTACATTTCTCGAATCATCCTTGAGATTTGCAAAACATTAAGTGCGTTTTTCAAAACAACTCGTACAAATGGCAATACACAATGGAATACCTGCAAAAGCCAGTCTCTTGCTCAAAATCCTTAGTTCATCTCTCAAAAGTAAATATCTGTGTCAATGAACATGACAAGTCCTTGTGTCATTGTGTACGGATAAGACAGTCAAATTGTTTAGTCATGTTGTCAATATAACAGTTTACTCTGGAGGGATAATCTGATGTAAACTATAGCAACATTTTGGATGGCAGTTACTGTATTGAACAGTATGCCATATGCTTATGTATGCCATATATCCATTTCAAAAGTAGACATTTACACATCACTGTATGTGGGGTATTGACTGAAAGAGACTGGATTGAATTCCCAGTTACACTTTTACTAGTGGTCTGGTCAAAAAAAAAAAACCTTTACAATGTCATTGTGATATAGAAAAGGAAAAAGAAATATGGGCACAAAGATGAAAATAAGTCAATTTTCAGAATGTGTAACTCTTGTGTTGTCCTCTGTCTTTACAGTATAAGCTTTCCAACTGAAGATCCATGGGATGAACCTTTGAGCTGTTTCAGAGAAATGGTTTTTCATTGGTTTATCATCTACATTCTCTTCATTAGTAAAGATTTATTTGCACAAGTCATGCCAAATTGACACAAAAAGTCTAATAATAATGTGTAAAAATAAAAAGTGTGCTTGGCAGTTTATGACAACTAGATTAACCATTTTGCATTTAATGACTTATACGATGAACTAAAGGCTAGATGTTTTGAGGGGTAAGACTGTTGCACAGAAAACTATATAATACACTTTGAGCGACATGACATTAGCAACTGATAATGTAGGAAACTGCATAATCAAATGCATGAATGTACAAAAGCAATCGCAACTTGTTCAAAAGAATGAGAAACTGGTTTTATGATGTGTATAAATTACTAGAAGATGTGGAGGTTGTACAAGTAGTTTTGAGAATTTCATTTTCTGATTTGAGAAATGCACCAAAGTGACTGAGAAAAACTCCATGAATAAAACATAAAATAAAAATCAAATAGTATCAGAACAGTTAGATATCACTCATTGATGTTACACCTTCACAAGTGTTTGTCTTTCAGTTTCATTCTCTACACATCTCTACAAAAGAAGACAATGTAGTTTTTTTTCTTTATTTTACTGTCAAGTAAACAAGTAACAGACTGCAGTGAATTATAAGCAGTACCAAGCAAACATTGGTCCGATGGAGATGTCGTGTGGCCAGCCAAAAATAGTCACGGTAGGGCGGCATAAATCGGTAGAAATATGTAACACAGAACATTTCCTAAAAATGCATTCAGATATGTTTGTACACGTTTATAGTTCTATGGGGTTTCATGTATAATTGTTTCTTTGACTATTAGCTACGTGTAGTTCAATATTTACCCGCGTTTGGAATCGGTTATGAGAAGACATGCGTTACACGTCCATCATGACCCTCTGTGAAATCCTTGTGGAATATGCAAAAGCTGTGCTTACACCTTGATTAATACTGCAATAATTAATTAAAGTGCACCAAGTCGTTTTTAAGAGGTTTTAAAGAGGTTGTGAATAGACGTCCACTGATGTCTTTTACACGTCTCGTCATGGTTTGTGAAAAGATGTCCAAGCAAGACTAGCAGGAAGAAAAAAAAATATATACAAAGTAAATATATTCACTTTATCTTGTTTAAAAAAATTATAATCACAAAAGTGCCCAGTGTGCTTAGGTGATTGCAAAGCCATGCTGCAATTTAGTCATTATTTCAACCTGTTTTATGTATTTGTTGTTATTATTTTTATGGAATCTATGCATATACATTTAAAACAGATATATACCCGGTCACAATTTCGGTCTGAGTTGGATGTAATTGCCAAAACGGTGCTGCCAAGATGTAGACACAAAACATACTAATATATTTCCATAGACAGTAAAATAAATGGACACAGCGACCCCATTGGAACTCAATTGAGACAAGTGAAGCCCATTTTTAGCGTTTTTTAGCACTTCCGTTTCTGACGCGCAGACTCAAACTAAGCTTGACGACGTCAGCAACCTGTCTGACAGATGTAAATCTTCTAGTAGCTGTGCGTGCAAACTGCCATCGTTAATCTTGCAGAGACGGCGAGCTTGAGCGGGGAGTTCTTTGGCGTGAGTGAGCAGGAGTAAGTATTCTGATTAATTATTTTGTATAGTATTTTAAAATGTAACGCCAGTACGCCATATTAAGTTAATTGCCTGCGAGCTTCTCCTCCTGTCTGTACGGTAATGCGACAGAGAGTCAAGTGGTTATGATGCAATCGTTAGCCTATTTTTACAAAAACTGTTTCTACGGGGCCATAATGTAACATAGAAGGTAATGGAGCCCTTTATACATTGTTGTGTATCTTTAGAAAAAAATAATGGACAAACGGAGTCTTTAAACGCCTCAGATGTAAAGTTATTCGCTGTCAAAGTGACGCCAAAATGAATGGGAGTCAATGGGATGCTAAGGCAAGTGAAGTTCTGCTACAAGATGGCGGCACACGGCCAACTTCAACTTCCGGTCGACTTCCTTGCCACCTGGATATTTCGTGATATTACAAAATCCCGCGATAGGATAGATTATCTCGCGAGATCTCGCTTTCTTCCGGTACATTGAGCAGGTAACCACGAGGAGAGGAGAGGACACGAAGAGGACTCTTGGAGGGAGATGTATTGATATAAATTATATAAAATCTACTGTTGGGTAAGTACATTTTGTATTATTTGATTAATGTGCTTGAGTTTTACTTGTTTGACACGAAGGAATCGAGAGAAATGATACCTACATTGTCAACTGAAATTCACTGAGTATGGCTAAAATTAGCTAACGTTAGAAGGCTAAAAGTTACTTATATTGATGTAATTTTTATTGGTACGCTTTAATTAATTATTCAGGGGACATCACAGCCCTCCTGTCTTATCAGAAATGTCCTGTTCACTTTCTCACAGTTACACTGAGTGTTTCTCAGGGGCATCACATTAAAGCACAACACCTTTTGTAAAATAAAAATAAAATCGAATGCTTGTTGATTACCTTTTTTTTCTAATGTTTAATTCATGATTCATTCATCTTGGTCCAAGGTTTTTTTTTTTTTTAGCTGTAGACCATAAAGATATTTTGAAAATAAGTGCATGTCATTTATCTCAATTTTATTTATTTTAAAAATACATGTATTCTCTTCTCTCAGCTGCTGTGAAGAGGTGGAGACTCTGAATGGGATGCAGCGATGGCAGATCAGAGATGGGGGTGGGGGTGGAGGTTACAAGAAATGAGCCAAACAACTGTAGTGTGTTTAAGGGATAGTTCACCCAAAAATGAAAATAGTCATAATTTACACATTTAGACGTCCAGGGACGTCGGTTCAACTTTCATTTTGGAACTATTTTTCAACCATGACGGGACGGGTCGGACGGACATCTTTTCAACGGTCAAAATACGTCCGAATGTTTACTGGGTTGTGTCATGACAAATGTCATTCTTGTTTTGTAAAGACATTGTAAAGCAAACACTATCTGTTGTGAGTGGTTTTAGGTCACTGATGAGAGAGAAAATGTGTTTGTTGGTTAAAAGCTTTTGCTAGTGTTAACATCTGTTGTTCTGTATGGTGTTTTGGTAGTTTTAGTGCATTTTAAATGTGAAATTAACTGCTTTGCCAAGATGAAATTTGGCCACGAGAAATGTGTGAAGACCTTAAAAAGTTAAGTATTGAGAAATGTGCCCTTATGAAACAAAAATATATTGCAGTATTTTGGAAAATATCATGTAATATATTAGGCATATATTCTTATATATATTTATTTTTTTCAAATATATTGCAATATATTGAAAGCGGCAATCATTTGTATATTTTGCAATATATTATATAATATATGTATCATCAATATATTATTAAATGTATTCAAATATATAAAATATTAGAAAATAAAAAGATTATAAAATAACATATTACAATATATCACAATATATTTTAAGAAACATATTGGTTAATATATTTTCCTTTCGTAAGGGTGTCCAAGCGATTTAAAAAAAAAAGAAAAGAAAAAAGGTTGAAATCCCTGTGAACTAAAGTGACAGACTAATGGTGAAAAGTTCAGCACTCAGCTATGAGCTATGAGTCAGGTTATTGAAGGCTGTTTATTGTAGCTTAAAATACATACATCGTTCACTTTACTGAACAATGGAAAACAATCAATTTGTGTTTGTTCTCTTATTACCGTCACCAACATGATATATGACAAAATCATGATATAATCTATATTCATTTACCCAAAAAGTGTGTTCTGTTATTTATCTCAATCAGGTTTTCATTCCATAATTTTCGCTAATTCTCATAATTCTCTTATGATCTCTCTCCTATCTAGTGCTATACCTCCCCCTGGTGTTCATTATTTGTAATAACTTATATGTAAAAACAAGCATGTTTCTTTCCATTATAAATGGCATTAATTTGCAGTATTGTTTCTAGGCACAGACAAGCTAGGAGTTCACCTAAAACAGCAATCAGAGCATGAACTGGTGCTACATTTTATCAGGGATGTGATAAAGAGTGCCCCGGCCACCCTGAAATATGATTGATGCCTCCACTGGATCCCCAACATTATCAGACTACAGTTCTGTCAATCTGACGATGCCTGTATGTCACTGGATCAGAGATCTGTCAAATACTGCCTCTGATTGTTGCGTGTAAAGTTCAACAAAGCACTAGTTCAATAGATTCTGTCAGTGCTTTGGCAAGGTAAGTCTTTTTTCCCACATGCAATAAAGCTCAGAGGCCAATGTAAAATATTGGTACAGTAAAAAAGTGCACAAAATCAGTATTTTTAGGCAGTATTTGTGGCAGTCGATAAATCATGTTGTGAAATTGTCCAAAAGGTAGAAGTGATTTTTGAGGCCGATCATCGATCACAGAAAGCAGTATCTGCTGATCCAATCACTGATAATGATCTTTTTAAAGCCTTGTTTTTATCATTTTGAATTATTTATAGTGATAATCCAGTCAAGATTTTTTTGACATTTATTCTCACCCATGTGAGAGGATTTTTATTTCTCTTTTTTTTTTTTTTTTGAGGGGTGGTGGGGGCTTTTTTTAATTTCAAACCTAATTGTTTGATTATGCACTGTATTTTTGTTTTACAATCATGTAATTGTTACACAGCACAAGCCTGATTGTGTGAGCTGTATGTGAGGTTCACACAGACTCTGTTTACAGTGTGTATGTGGTTCATGTGTGATACACAAGCAGCTTTCACACAGGATTCTACAATCTTTCATCAATTAATATATGCTTTTTAATTTTGCATTTGCTTTTTGATTTATATATTAAGTTGTTAAAGCAAAACATTTAAACTACTTTTCTCACGTTATCACACACATCCTAAATTAAAACATACCATTGACAGAAACAGTCAGCTCTACTGTCTTTACTTTTGCATTTAAATCTTTATCACAAGCAATCCTGCAGTTCATAAAGAACTGTAATTAAGAATTTTAAATGTGCTCTTTTCCTTTAAACCTAACCAAAAAAACATAGCCTATGTGTTGGCTGTGAAACACTGTAGACTTAAATGATATCCATTTATGGTGTAATTAGATTTTTGTGTCAATGCATGTCCATATTTAACGCAAACAATGCACTAAACGCACTTCCAGACCACAACCATGTGTGCAGTGTGAACGCTTTAATTCATTAACATGAGTGCGATAAAATACACACCACATACACACTGCAAACGGTTTAATGTGAACCTGCCATTATTACGTGTGTGAGCTGCAAGTGTGCATGAGTGCACGGTCTTCAGGAAAACGCATGAACGCTGAATGGTTTAAACAATAATTAAAAAGAAAAAATGTAATTTATAAACTTCAGTGATGATGCAACACTGCCTCGATAGTTCAAGTGACAATTCCTGTGTATCGACAAAATTTCTACACTCAATTTAATTTTGAGAATGAGCCATGTTATTTATGCAAATATTTAGTTGAAGATATAGAACATATATTTTTTACATGTAGTTTGTCTCAGTTCTTTTGGAAAGCATTGCAGGACTGGATGGTAGAGAAGGCTGTGGTTACTGATGGTTTCAATCTAAACTTACAAGATGTAATGTACGGAATAAACAAAGAGTGCCCTGTTTTATATGAGTTGATTAATATTGTTTATTAGCTAAATACTTTATACATAGATGTAGATATTTTAAATTCTCTCCATTGTTAATTGTTTTTCAAACTGATCTAAAATACTTCTCAGATCCCCTTAGTAAAATGAAAAATCCAAAAGCAGTTAAATTATTTAATTTGTTTGTATAATATAATTTGCTGTAATTATATATTTAGTTTTATTATTTATTTATTTTTATTGTATAATTTATGTATCTAGAAATTTTATGTTATATTTTTTTCTTTCTCTTTTTTTTTTTCTGGAGCTTATTATGGTTCTGTTGTGTTGAGCCTTCCATACCAGAATCTTTTTGTTTACTAATTAATGCCATTTTGTTGTATTCCGTTCTTGTATTTAATAAAAAATAAATAAATAAATAAAGTCCTGTGTCGGCTGTGCAGATCTTTTATAGTCCAGACGTGATGTGATTTGAATCCATTTGCATTTTGAGAGAGAAAGAGATTCATTCACACTGTTTGTAAAATAATCTCTCAAAATCTTCTTAAAATGATCAGTTATTTAATGAAGAATTATGAATTGTATCTCACCTAAAGCATGAATTATTTCACCCGAGCTGGACAGAGACTGAGAGAGTACAGCTGTATGTCGAGCCAAACCTCTCACGACAGCGTCATCAGCTTGAGATTGCTTTATGAGATCAGCCTTTTTAGAGACCACCGATCAATCATCCCAAACCGATTATCGGCCGACTGGGATCGGTAGCCGATCAATCAGAGTACCCCTAACAAAATGTATGCATTTATTTTTATTTTTTTTTACCAGTGCATTGTTAAAGGTTCAGTGTGTAGGTTAATATTCCCATATAAAACTTTAACAGCAAATTAAAAATATATTGGTGTAGTAAAATTCACTTATTCAAAAGATAAACACATCTTTATTAAACTGTTTTGTTGATTTTAATGCATCCTTATGGAAGTGTTGAAATGCTGAATCGATTAATTCACGTCCAACAGCGTCCAATAGGAGCAAAGAGGACAGTGTGTTGTGTTTTTAAAGGGGAAGTTCACGCTTCAAAGAGTAACAAAGGAATAATTAGCTGAATTCTGATTATTGTAACATGTAGTTTGGGGTAACAAAGGGTTTTTTATAGTGATGGGCAGTGTTGGGGAAAGTTACTTTTAAAAGTAACGCATTACAATATTGAGTTACTCCCTAAAAAAGTAACTAATTACATTATTTTGTATAGAAAGTAATGCGTTACATTACTTGTGCATTATTTTCTTGTTACTTTTTTAACATGAGCAGGGCTTGATTGTTAAAGGGACAAGTAAATTCACGTCTGTACAGTAGAACGCAGGAGAGGAAGGTTCAACACTCTTCATCAATAAAAAACAATGAAACACAAATGTTAGTTTAACTAAAGTCACTTTTGGTTATTAGTATGGTTGAACTGGATCATCAAGGGTCAACAACAAAGACACTAGTTAATAAAATAGGATTAGATACATTTGTGTTATTTAACATGTTTAATTATTGCAGGTTTCCATCATATTCTGAGTTTGGACTTCACTGTTTTAATTTATTTTGATGAATACTAAATGAGAATACTAATTTTGAGAGTGGGATGAATTAATGCACATTCAGATTCAGTCTAGAATTACAGTAACATCATGTTCACACACACACACACACACACACACACACACACACACACACATCTGTACTTCTGATTTCTCCCAATATGTGGACAGGAGACTTGTCAGTCAATAAATGGAAAAACAAAGTAACTGGCATTACTTTTTTGAAAAAGTAACTCAGATATTTTCTTGTAAATTAAAAAGTAATGTGTTACTTTACTAGTTCCTTGAAAAAAGTAATCTGATTACGTAACTCGTGTTACTTGTAATGCGTTACTCCTATAACACTAGTGATGGGAAACCAAGGGTTCCTGAAGCATTTGAGGCTTTCATGAAATTATGATGAAAAACAGTTGATTACTCAAAACTTTCGATACAGTGCACATTATCGACATCTGGTGGTCAGACATGGTTTCTCCACCGTATCTGACAAACAATGTGGAGCAGAGGATGGTTTGTAAAAGCATGTGACCAAACAAAGCTTCAGAAGTGCGTAACATAAAAGAGTGGAAACAATCTGGGATCAACACAGTTCTGTCTAATCTGATATAATCTCATCTAAATTAATTTGTGCCAATGAGACCACAACAGATTCACATATTGATCAAAAATATACACAAGTATAGGATCATAATTTGTAATTGACGTGTGGGTAGCTAAAAAAAGCTATTCTGTTCGGGGTCTCTACCCCAGCTATAAAGATGATAAAATGTCCCACTGACAGCCCTCAAAGTGTCTGAATTACTCAGATTAACAACACTTTAATCCTGACCGAATAGAGTGGTGGAAATATGATGTCACTCTGTAGGCAAAACCCAGAAGCGAGTTACATTTTAGCACTTCCAGTTCAATCATCCACGAGTCAATGGCTTTTATGAATGGGAGCTTGGTTAAATCCCTTAAATAAGGTCAGTGATTAACACAAGCTCAAGATACTTTCACGTTTTATTCTATGACATAAACACACCAGTTACACCACACTCATGATTTGTTTTAAGGTGTTACGTTTCTTAAAAAAGCATGTTGCTAACAAGTTGCTAAATGGGCTTCAGGCGCTGTTGGAGACATTAAACATGAATTTATAGCAGGAGTACGGTGTACATTTTAGGACATCCTCAGACCTCAGTCATCAAATGAAAAGGCGTCATGCCTCAGACTAAAAGGCTTCAGTCATCGGACAAAACGGCATCGCGTCTCTGACTGAAAAGCTTCAGGTCTCAGGAAAAACGACGTCAGGTGTCAGGTCTCATACAATTAACGTTAGGCATCAGACGAAACAGACTCAGACAAAAAGTCATCAGACAAAACGGACTCGGACAAAATGTCATCAGACGAAACGGACTCAGACAAAAAGTCATCAAACGAAAAGGACTCAGGTGGAGAATCGCGTTGCCCCGCCCCATGTGACGTCACACGCACGCCGTTCACAGGAAGTGGTAATGGTTGATTGATGGCAAAAGGAGGTAAGCAGTATCTGATATTTTATATTTTAACAGTTTTATTCAAATGTTACACTAATTAAGTTATATAGGGAAGAGAACATGCTTTTCGAGAGTCTTGTGTGCACGTTTAAAAAGTTAGTTAGCCATATTGCAACTAGCCAGCTTTTATTTTGGCCAAGTAGTAAAATTACCCTTACGAAAAAAACATGATTTTACTACACACACACACAAAATTAAATCATGGTATCCACAGATTAACCATGGTTTTGCTACTCACCATAGTTTAACCATGGTGTTTGTGGTAAAACTGTGGGTATACAAATGGTACGTTAATCATAACACTAAAAAAACATGTTACTACACTTTTACTATAATAAAACCATGGTCACTTTACGTCTTGGTAAAGCAAATTCTTTCAAGTTATTAGATTGAAATCTTGGTCTAATTATAACATACCTGTATGAGTCTAACACCAGTTGTTGAATTAAATGATTTTGTAAATACAATGGTTCTGTCTTATAATTAAATATATATTTGTTTGTTTCAGTCAATCAAGTTATCGCTGACATTTTCTGGGTAAGCGTGGCTATGCTGAGCAGGACGATTACCTGGATTCACTACCCATTTAGATGTCCAGGCAACAAATAAGCTCCTCCATGCCAGAGAATTACTGTTCGTTCAATCCAAACCTGCATGTCATCCTGGACTGTACAGAAATCTGCTGTGAAAGCCCTACATCACTGAAACTCCACTCTGAAGTTATAAGTGCACTACCACATTCAAAGGTCTGGTTGGGGTAGCTCTGTGTGGTGCAGTGGAGATGTGGTTATGGCAGACAAGGGGTTCACTATTGAATATATGCTCTCCAGTGTTGGTGCTAGACGGATCATTCCACCTTTCAAATGTGCCAAGCAGTTCAGCAAACAGGACTGTGATAAAACGCAGGCCACTGCACGCCTCAGACTTCTGGTGGAAAGAGTGATTCGAAGGGTCAAGGAAATACACATCTGGGATTCTGTTGTGCCACTCACCTTGTCAGGAAGAATTAATCAGATCTGGCATAATTGCTGTTTTATGGTTTATTATCAGGGACCAATGTTTCTTGAGCAGTGAATGTATATTATTACAATAGTAGTGTTACAGTGTTAACATTTGATAGTAGTTTTTTATTTATTACATTTTTTTTACCTTTTCAGTTAGTTGCAATGCATACCTACCATCATTAAATGTGTTTTTCCTTTTTTTTATTGTAATGTAAAATTGTATATTTTGTATAATGAAATTATTTAAATAAAATGTCCCTGAAAATAATTTGACAGACACAACGAAATAGTTGACAATGAAAAGTATTTTTATAATAACTCTTCTTTGTTATATCACACAATGTATCAAATGTAAATATACGCAAGTAGTAAAAGAATATGCATATCATATACATTACAGAAGATTTAATACAAAAAGTATTCACCTTGGTATGTACATTTATCTAATTAATAGCAAGTACATTATATTTATTGTTATAATTTGTGATGTATCTAATATGTTATCAAAGATCTACTACAAAATATGCTACATACTACTCAACTACATAAAGTATATATTTACTATGAATGTAAAAATAAATCTTAGGTTCATACTATAATATGAACAGAATCTGTCCATTCATACCACTGAAAGATACACATCCAGATAAACGTTATAACAGTACTTTCATTGATGTTATGAAGGCATCATCTCGCCAGATCATCTGTATTATGAAATCTGATTGTGTGTCAGTCACAAAGTCACACCAGTGTAGACCAGTCACTGCAGTCTGACCTTGTACCTGCCAGTAGTACTTAGGGGTCTCTTTAAGTTTGGCTAGTCCTCTTTGAATTTTCATAAATGGAACCTGAGCAATGTTTTCAGCAGAGGTGCTTTTTACCTCCACTAGTCCAAACGAATGTTTCAGATGGATCATGCACTCGTCCGTCTGGCCAAATTTAAAATTACAGCCAAACTGAAAACCAAGCACAGGTAGTGGGGGGAAATTAACATCAGGAACACCTGCAGCTATACGGGGACACTGGTATGAAAGTGGACTGCCAAGAGGTACAACTCTACTTTTGACATGCCCTCAAGTATGTGCGGCAGCAAAGGCTTGGGATTAATCTGACGTAGTTTTGCACCAGAAGCATCAGCATCTGGAAGGGGACCTAAAGAAATGAACACAAATGATGAGTCATGAAGACATTAAGCTATAGCTGTGCGCGCACACACACACACACACAAACAGAGTTGTGAATTACCTGTGTAAGCCTTTTAATTGGGTAGACTTGGTTCCATTCTTCCCAACTGATTCTGGTTTCAGGACACAAAGTTCACTCACTGCCTCTGGATGAACTCCCTTAATATAAAATGAATACAGTAATAGTTAAAGATCGTTTACTGATCTTGGGTGGTTTTCATTTATATATTTGTTACTTAATCTGCACTCTTGTTCATTATTAGTATATGATGTTTAAATGTTTACATATACTTTCTTTGAGTTAATAGTTTTCTTACCAATGCAGAAAAGAAAAATACATGCCTGTGCTCTTGGACGATGCCATCTCTGTGGCTCACTTGATTTTATTCATCTTCTTAGATGTGCTTCACTGCAAGATAAAAGCATTAGATGCTGTAAACATTTTTTTTCCATTTGTATAAGGATATTGTATAACATCAGTGAAGAAGTACATTATCGATTAAACTTAACGGTAACACTTCCTATGAAGCCCGTATTTAAAACAAATTATAAGAGAATTCTTATGGCATTATAATGAATGCATAATGTATTAGAAAAAAAACTTTGTAATATGTCATATCATCTCATGAGTAATCATAACAACAGTTTTAATGTGTTATAATGTTTACTTATTTGTGGTTATAGCATTTAAGATTATGATTTATAATACGCAATGAATATAATGCATCCACTTAACTTACAATAGAATGTTTCCCTTAGATATAATACAAGTCTCATATCTTGGCATTGTTGTTTTGTTACTTTACTCAAAGCAGGCAAATACCACTATACATAATTACAACAATAATAATGAAAATAAAAATATTATTTTTCCTTAAACAACCAACATATCAAATATCTGATTAGATGAATGTGTAATATGGCACTTTTGATTTTAACAATATTTATTGTAATATCAATAAGATAGTAAGATACTGTATATATTTTAAATAATGTCACGATATAAGACTTATAAACCATTATAAAGTTAAATAAGTATAAGTTTTATACGTATAATTGTTATGATTATTTATGAGATGAAACAACAGTTTTTCTATATATAATGCATTGCGGTTTTATTATAGTAAAAGTGTAGTAACATTGTTTTTTTAGTGTAATGATTAACGTACCATTTGTATAACCACAGTTTTACTACAAACACCATGGTTAAACTATGGTGAGTAGCAAAACCATGGTTAATCTGTGTCACAGTGTCTGGGTTGTTGTTCCCCGGGGTTCCACTAGATGTCCTCCTTCTCACGGTGTCTGTCACCAGATCACTTCCGGTTCCCTTATATGGTCACCTTCCTCCTTGTTGTGTAGTTTATTGTTCCCCCACCTGTCTCCTGTTTTCCCATTATCCTTCTGTGTATAAATACCCAGTCTGTCTTAGTCTGTGTTACGGAGTCCTTGTTTAACATAATGTTATTTCATGTCCGTCATTCTTGTCTTGTCTTGTCTTGTCTTGTCTTGTCTTGTCTTGTCTTGTCTTGTCTTGCCTTGCCTTGCCTTGCCTTGCCTTGTGTTCGTGTCTTGTTTATGTTTCGGTTGGATTATGTTTGGTTTTGACTTCTGTCTGGACTGTTTACCCCTTTGGATTATCCCTAAATAAACATCATAACCGCAATTGGTTCTCGCTCTCTGTGTTTCCTATACACCGATCGTGACAGAAGGACTCCGTCACAACAGAGAACCAGCGGTATGTCTGCTCATGCCTCATCCCCGACCACAGAGCGGGACAGAGGTGGTTTTGAGGGAACTCGCCTGGTGGTTTTCCGGGGGACCAGGGGAGGTCGCCGAGGAGGGAGTGGTCGAGAGGAGACTCGGCATCACTCTCAACCATGGTCTCCCGTCAATCCGGGGCTTCTGTGGAATGGGGCAGAGCCACCGTCTCACCAGGGCGGACAGAGAGGGGATAAGAAGAGCACGCCCGCCATGGTGGCGCCACTGCCCATGATGGCCGCCAGCCCCGCGCCGCAGCACAAAATGGCCGCCAACCCAGCGCCGCTGCGGTGCATGGCCACCAACCCCGCACCACGAGGCAAGATGGAGGCCAACCTCACACCACAGCACAAAATGGCCACCAGCTCAGAGCCTACGCCCAAGATGGCCGCTGACTCATTCTTGGAGTACTTCTCCAGGCTATCACAGATCCTGGAGGTTCCCAAGACTGGGCACGTCAAAGCTGCTGAGCCAGCACCACAGCCCAAGATGGCCGTCAGCCTAGCGCCACAGCACAAAATGGCCGTCAGTCCAGCGCCACAGCACAAGATGGCCGCTAACCCAGTGCCAATGCCCAAACTGGCCACCGGTCCAGCGCCACAGCCCCAGATGGTCGCCAGCTTAGAGCCACAGCACAAGATGGCCGACTCAACGTCTGAGTCGCCAGGGCCACCGACTCGCCATCGTAGAGGGCGGAGGACGAGGAGACAGGCTTCTACCGTTCCTCAAAGCCTGGAGAACGTTCCCGAGCGGGGCGCTGCCGTCCAGGGGGACGTTCCCGAGTGATGACACTTTGTCCGAGTCTGTTTTGTCTGATGACTTATTTTCTGAGTCTGTTTCGTCTGACGTTAACGTTAATTGTATGAGACCTGACACCTGACGTCGTTTTTCCTGAGACCCGAAGCTTTTCAGTCAGAGACGCGATGCCGTTTTGTCCGATGACTGAAGCCTTTTAGTCTGAGGCATGACGCCTTTTCATTTGATGACTGAGGTCTGAGGATGTCCTAAAATGTAAACCGTACAGGGGTCACTAAACACTGGTCCTGGAGGCTAAACTCTGCTAAACTCTAAACTCTGCATACTGATGTATGAATCAAAGACAACAGCAGAGGTGGGTAGAGTACCCAAAAACTTTACTCAAGTAAAAGTAAAAGTAATTCTAGAAATATTTACTCAAGTAAAAGTAAAAGTACTAGTCTTGAATAGTTACTTGAGTAAGAGTAAAAGAGTATCGGATAAAAAATCTACTCAAGTAGTTAGTTACTAGTTACTTTGGGTCATATATACGGAGCCTATTTTTATTTAAATATATAGATAAAATGTATGTAATGTATGTGTGTGTGTATAAATGTATATATTTCATCAGCCTTTACTCCAATTTTTGTAATTTATTATAAAACCCTGTCTGTTTACTTAAGTAACAGATATAGGTGTCATGCCATAACATATTTTTAATACGACTGACTTTATATTAAATGTGAATTTAACATTGAAAGTTAATGTGATATAAATATTGCTACTAATCTTTCATTGTTCAGAAAGAGAGCAAATAACATTTACATTATTAAAGATCATTTTCACTGACAGTCTAGATTTCAATCCCTCTCAGAAACTCCCATTAAAATCACTGAAACTGTTAACACTGTGAAATCAATATCTTAATTATAGATTCGTACACACATCTGCACTTTGTTGTTTCTGACGAGAGAATTCGCCAGAAAGAGGTGTTCAGTCAGTGAGCGAGGGAAGGAAGCACCGGCATTTTAGCGATGACTCATCTGAACGCCTCTGATTGGCCTGATTCCATTCAAAAGCTCAACAGAATCGTGTGTGATTGGTTATAATGTGCAGCGCTGTAAAAACGCGTCTGTCTCTGGCTCAGCGCCAGCAAGCGATCACAGATCTGAATTTAGCAGCTGATGATATGACTTGCTGAACGTACTCGCACCGGTGTGATTGTATTAAAATTTATAAAATCTTAATCGGCTATTATTTTGTCTTTTGGAAGCTGCATTCAACTTGACTGACCTCTGTTATAAGCCACACACGTACAACAAACTAATGTCACAGTGGTATCTTGTACTGTAATCGAATGTAGCCCAAGTTATTACCTGTTACAACAGTAGACAGCACACGCGTTCATCTAATAAGGATCTCCATCGCAAGCAAATAATAGCCTTTGCAGATTTGCTTTCAATTCAGTGCAGTTCCATAGCCCCGTTTTCAACGCTGCTAATATTCTTAAACGTTACAACTCTCTGAGTGAACCGCTTCAGACGCTCAGCGCGTGCGGCAGGGAACTGAACGACTCATTCAAACTGATTCATGAACCAATTCACTCGTTTGCCAATTGGTTTGATCAAGCCTTTGAATAGAGTTGACTCAAAAGAATGAATCATTCGCGAATGGGCATCGCTCATTGCCCAGAGGAAAGTAGACGGCGCGTTTGGAATAAACTGAAGCATTTATAACATTTATTGCATTAAGATAAAGTAACGAGAGGAGCGTCGCCCACAGTAACGAAGTAAAAGTACAGATTTTTCCCAAAAAAATTACTCAAGTAAGAGTATAAAGTACCCATCTTTAAATATACTCCGAAAAGTATTAGTTACCCCGAAAAATTACTCAAGTAAATGTAACGAAGTAAATGTAACTCGTTACTACCCACCTCTGGACAACAGTAAAGGATCTTTTTTGTGGACATGGACCAAGTGATGTATTGTTCTGCCTGGACAATCTGTAGCAGTTGTTATCTAGTTTAAGAACTGCACCTTAATAGACACACACAATCAGACAGAGACGCAAGATGAACGCACTGACCCATGAACCGTGACAAAAGGATGTTGTTTTTATTATTATTTTATTTATTCTTATTTTTATGTAAATTTCACATTCATAAATGCAAGTTTACAAAAGGCAAACCTATTTTTACTGGTGCTCAAAAAAGAGATTAAAATATATGTAGATGATGTCAAAATCTAAAAATACTAAAACAATTAATATAAGTTCCTCCTTTAACATTTTCACATAATAAAAATATATATAATAAATAATGGGGCTGACCTGTAAAGTATATTTTTCTTTATTAAAACTGCATTGTAATATCCTATGAAAATGTAAAAATATGTATAATATATATATATTTGTCTGTAAACTGATGCTTATGTACCCTCTCTTCTTTTTCTTTTTTATTTATTTATTTTCTTTCTTTTTTATTTATTTTATGTGTCCTTGTTCCTTCTTGATGAGGCATGAGAAATGTTTTGTTATACAGGTCCTTGTCAAAAAATTAGCATATTGTGATAAAAGTTCATTATTTTCGATAATGTAATGATAAAAATTTAACTTTCATATATATTAGATTCATTGCACACCAACTGAAATATTTCAGGTCTTTTATTGTTTTAATACTGATGATTTTTATGGAGCCAAAAGAGTCTCAATAAAGATAAATGCACACACTACATTCACATATGCACACATAGGATTCATACTTGCACACACATGATTCATAAATACACACACAGGATACACAAATGCGCACAAAATTTACAAATGCACACTCAAAATTTAAGAAGCACAGAAGATTCACAAATGCATAAATGCAAATTCAGAAATGCACACAAAATTCAGAAAAACACACACAATTCAGAAATGCAAACAACATTTACAAATGTACTCAAGATTCACAAATGCACAGGACAAGATTCAGAAATGTATTTCTGATGCACACACACATATATCTTGATTTACAAACTGCTTGCGGTCTGTGAACTTCACTGCATTTGTGTGTGAATTTTGAGACTCCCCAGACTTGGCTCGACACACAAATGCCGTTTTTTTAAACAGGGAATGATCTGCAAGCAATCAGATATCTCCCTTCTTTTGGCCAATCACAAGAACGCACTCCACGTGGGGGATTGTTTACTTATAAGCCAATCAACTGAACACATTCACACAGCGCGATATGCCTGTGGTGCAGCATATTATAGCCTACTTATTTATGCAATTGTATGAAAATACAGATGTTTAGATTACAATTCAGGTTTATTTTTAATTATTTTTTACAAAATATAAATAAAAAAATGTCTCAGTACATATAGCCCAGTGACTGCAGAAAAAAGTTAACCATGGATTCATAAATTTGAAATATTTTAATGAAAGTAAAAAAAAAAAAGTACACCTTTTTGAATATTTAAATATTTCTAAATATTCTTTTGGATGCAATATAGAAGTCACTTTAATTATAATATTCGGTCCCTACATGAAGAGAGAGTCGGTGGTCCGCTGCGAGAGGAAAGTGACTCTCCGGCTGCGCAAAGTGAGTCGCCGGCTGCATGAGGAAAGTGAGTCGTTCGCTGAGGAAAGTGAGTTTTGATCGCTGCGTGAGGAAAGTGAATCATTTGCTCAACTTCGCTGCGTGAGGAAAGTGAATCGTTCGCTGAGGAAAGTGAGTCGCTCGCTGCGTGACTCGTGAGGAAAGTGAATTGTTCGCTGAGGAAAGTGAGTCGCTCGCTGCGTGACTCGTGAGGAAAGTGAATTGTTCGATGAGGAAAGTGAGTCATTTGCTGCGAGAGGAAAGTGACTCTCCGGCTGCGGAAAGTGAGTCTCCTGCTGCGCAAAGTGGGTGTCCGGCTGCGCAAAGTGGGTGTCCGGCTGCGCAAAGTGAGTCGCCGGCTGCGTGAGGTAAGTGAGTCGTTCGCTGAGGAAAGTGAGTCGTTCGCTGCGTCAGGAAAGTGAATCGTTCGCTGAGGAAAGTGAGTCGTTCGCTGATTGGCTTATAAGTAAACAATCCCCCACGTGGGGTGCATTCTTGTGATTGGCTAAAACAAGGGAGATATCTGATTGGTTGCAGATCATTCCCTGTTTAAAAAAAGGCATTTGTGTGTAGAGCCAAGTCTGGGGAGTCTCAAAATGCAGTGAAGTTAACAGAACCGCAAGCAGTTTGTAAATCAAGATATATGTGTGTGTGCATCAGAAATACATTTCTGAATCATTTGTCCTGTGAAGGAAAAAGTGTGGCAAAAAACACTGCACAACGAGAAGAGGTGACCGGACCCTGAGGAAGATTGTGGAGAAGGACCGATTCCAGACCTCGGGGGACCTGCGGAAGCAGTGGACTGAGTCTGGAGTAGAAACATCCAGAGCCACCGTGCACAGGCGTGTGCAGGAAATGGGCTACAGAGAAGCAGCACTGGACTGTTGCTCAGTGGTCCAAAGTACTTTTTTCTGATGAAAGCAAATTTTGCATGTCATTTTGAAATCAAGGTGCCAGAGTCTGGAGGAAGACTGGGGAGAAGGAAATGCCAAAATGCCTGAAGTCCAGTGTCAAGTACCCACAGTCAGTGATGGTCTGGGGTGCCATGTCAGCTGCTGGTGTTGGTCCACTGTGTTTTATCAAGGGCAGGGTCAATGCAGCCAACTATCAGGAGATTTTGGAGCACTTCATGCTTCCATCTGCTGAAAAGCTTTATGGAGATGAAGATTTCGTTTTTCAGCACGACCTGGCACCTGCTCACAGTGCCAAATCCACTGGTAAATGGTTTAGTGACCATGGTATTACTGTGCTCAATTGGCCTGCCAACTCTCCTGACCTGAACCCCATAGAGAATCTGTGGGATATTGTGAAGAGAAAGTTGAGAGACGCTGATTGCCTCCATGCCACGCCGCATTGAAGCAGTCATTTCTGCAAAAGGATTCCCGACCAAGTATTGAGTGCATAACTGAACATAATTATTTGAAGGTTGACTTTTTTGTATTAAAAACACTTTTCTTTTATTGGTTGGATGAAATATGCTAATTTTTTTAGATAGGAATTTTGGGTTTTCATGAGCTGTATGCCAAAATCATCAGTATTAAAACAATAAAAGACCTGAAATATTTCAGTTGGTGTGCAATGAATCTAAAATATATGAAAGTTTAATTTTTATCATTACTTTATGGGAAAATAATGAACTTTTATCACAATATGCTAATTTTTTGAGAAGGACCTGTATAGTGTGATATGGCACTGTACATGCTACTTGTTGGCAATAAAGCAGTAATAAAAAAAATATTGTGTCAATATCAAGTCAATTTGAGCACGATTTAAACCCGGATGATTTTTTTTATCTTTTTTTATCCTTTATTTAACCAGGTAAAACTCATTGACATTAAAATCTCTTTTACAAGAGAGACCTGGCCAAGATGCAGCATAAAAAACAAACAAAAAAACAAAACAAAAAACAAACATAAGGAATAGTTTCCAACATATAAAAAACCCACATCAAATACACATACATATATATAAATATATCACAAGACCCAGTGCTGAATAAGGCTTAATATAACTTTATGAACAATTACACTGACCAATGTTCACCTGCTCCACATTCTTCAGAGTTGAAACAAACTGTCTATAAGAAATAAAGGTAGTCATTTTCAATGATTTCTGAAGAAGGTTCCAGGCAGAAGGTGCTGCGATACACTGAGTTCTTCTGCCTTGGGAAAGCTAGCTTGTCTCCGATATAGTGATAACACGAAAATATTTAAAGTACCGGGAATACAATCTTTAAAATACGTCTGAGAGTTTTACACACCGGTCTGTTATTGACTTGTTCAGCATTGGTGGGAACGGCCTCAAAAAGTGACTATAAACGAAACGAACTGTGATTGGTTGTTGTACATGTCAGTCAAACGGCTTCTGCAGGCCTTGTCCAATGAAAGCTGCCATAGATTCCAGACCTTCAGCTGTCAGCTACGAGAGACCACCTTTATATAAACAACACTCAGAGTACAGACTGTGAGGAAATACATTCATGGGTTATATAACTCTAAATAATAAAGAATGAAATACAATATTCAGGGGAAATAACCCTTTATGTTCTGTTTTGGACACTTAAACTCCTCCTTGTCAGGTGACTCATGAAAGTGAAACTATTACAGCGGGTCTGTTTTATCGTATGAGGAAGTAAACTACATTAAGAGAGAAAAACACAGTGAGTATCACGATTTAACAATCATCTTTGATAGCCAAATCAATCCTGACTGGTTTAAAGTGAAGTACAACAAGCAGTGTCAGATATTTGTTTAAATGACATTAGCAGATAAAACCCAGAGTCTGTAAATCGTCAGATTAAACTTTTACTTTCATTTTAACACAGTGTTTGTCTGAATTAGTTATGCTGTTCGTGTATAATTTGATTATGTGTAAATGTGAAGAATACACTTTTCAAGTCAGTACTGATGTCTGATACTGAGATTGATTAATCTCTGATTCATAACTGACTCTGTGATCAACATCTGGATCTGCTTTTAGATGAAACCATGGCCTCCAGAATGAATCTCTCTGAAGAACATGACACACAGATAAAGACAGTCAAGAGGTGAGAAAACCTGAAGTGTTTCACATTTATAATGTTCAGAAACAATAAATGCACACTACAATATCATTTTCATTTATAGTCAGATTCAGGGGCGTGAATCAGATTTATCTGAACACATGGATGTGTCTGTGAGGAAAAACCCAGCGATGGATGTTTCAGATCTCTGCAGAGAGGAAGACTCTTCTGTTGAGTCCAGGTGAGATATTATGAGTCTCATATTTACTGTAGCTGTGGTGTGTTATGGATATTGTCACCAGCTGTCTCTGTTGCTGCTGGATGTGTCTGTGTCTTTATCTATATGTGTGTATTGGTCCATTTTATTCTGTAATATATGAATGAAAAGAGCACATGGGACAGATTCCTTTTATTCATAGAAATATAATACTTTAGTCTTTTAACTCTCAAGTAACAACAGACTCCTCAAGTGAAAGATGAACATTAAAGGGAGATTGAAACAGTGAATGTGTTTCTGTCAGAGCAGAGTGAGATTTACAGAAACAGTTTGTATTTCTGTTATATTTCAGTCTGTGTCAGAATGAATCTCCTGAACCCAGCTGTGTGTCCATCAAGAGTGACGCCTCAATGGGTCGTCCAATTAATTTCAGCTCGGGAGACACATCTGCTGATCTGAGGTGTTGTTTAGTTTACTGTCTGAGAAATACAGTATATCTGATATTCATTCCATATTAATCCATATTTACAAAAATATAACATTTGTTTAACTACAGTCAAAAACATAAAGGACCGCAATCACATACAGCAAAGAAGAAATTAGACTCCATTTTCAAGGTTGGTTTTGTGTGTGTGCGTGTGTGTGTGTGTGTGTGTATCAACACAATAATCCTCTGGTAAAAGTATTTAAAGAAATCTGTGAAATCCTCTCTGTAATAGTCATATTTACTTTCCTCCACACACGTAAGATAAGTTGTAGTCCACTATAAAGCAGATCAATGTCCACTAAAGTAGAGAAGATGAATCCATATGTAACCTGACTGCTGCACAAAGATGAACATCAATCTAACAAACAGCCAATCCAGTCAAACTCTCTCTTTTAACCTCAGTATCTGTAGACGCTGATGTTTGAGCATACAGTGAAGTTATTAGCAGGTCTGATATAATTCAGTGATGTTTATTAATATTCATGCTTTAACTCTTGTGTATTGATCCTTTGGTTCACCTTCTCTGTGACTGAATGCAGGTTTATTGTTTGAATATTTACTATGATTTCAGGAGCTTGAGCACAAAATCATCTCTGAGTTAAAAAGCTTTAAGAGACTACTGAGTTCAGATTACCCAGAATGCTCTGAAAGAGACCGTTATGTTGATGAGGGTCATAACAGAGTCAGAGAGGGTCTTCTGAAGATCACACTGCTCCTCCTGAGGAAGATGAACCAGACAGACCTCGCTGACACACTACAGACCAGTAAGAGCTCTGGATCAGCAGATTATAGCCTGTGTTTTTATTATCATCCTTCTGTCTTCAGTCACTAATGTTCCTGAATGTCACGACACAATCTAATATCTAACAAATCAAACCTAAAAATACATTTCTAAAATATTGCTCTGCGAATAACAACAATTATTTCCTTTGCTCAGAACTGATGCCTGTGTATCAACAAAAACTCAGATCCAGACTACAGGATAAATATCAGAGACTCAGTGAAGGACTGTCCAATCATGGAGACTCAACACGTCTGAATGAGATCTACACAGAGCTCTACATCACAGAGGGAGGCAGTGGAGAGGTCAATAATGAACATGAGGTGAGACAGATTGAGACAGTGTCCAGGAGACCAGAGACACAGGAGACACCAATCAACTGCAATGACATATTTAAACCCTCACCTGGACAAGACAAACCCATCAGAACTGTGCTGACTAAAGGAGTCGCTGGGATTGGAAAAACAGTCTCTGTGCAGAAGTTCATTCTGGACTGGACTGAAGGAAAAGCCAATCAGGACGTTCATTTCATATTTCCACTTCCTTTCAGGGAGCTGAACTTGATACAGAAACATCTCAGTCTTGTGGATCTTCTAAACCACCTTCACACAGAAACCAAAGAATTAAAGTCAGCAGATTATGAGGACTACAAAGTCATGTTCATATTTGATGGTCTGGATGAGTGTCGACTGCGTCTAGATTTCCAAAACAGTCGGAGCTTGTCTGATGTGACAGAATCAGCTTCAGTGGATGTGCTGCTGACCAACCTCATCAAGGGGAACCTACTTCCTTCTGCTCTCCTCTGGATCACCTCTCGACCAGCAGCAGCCAATCAGATCCCTCCTGAGTGTGTCCACCAGGTCACAGAGGTACGAGGATTCAACGACCCTCAGAAGGAGGAATATTTCAGGAAGAGAATAAATGATCCGAGTCTGGCTGAGAGAATCGTCACACACATCCGATCATCAAGAAGTCTGTTCATCATGTGTCACATCCCAGTCTTCTGCTGGATTTCAGCCGCTGTTCTGGAGAGGATGATGGGTAAAGCAGAGAGTGCAGAGATCCCCAAGACTCTCACACAGATGTTCACACACTTCCTGATCTTTCAGACCAAACTGAAGACACAGAAGTATGATGGGAAATATGAAATCAATCCTGATCAGGCTAGAAAGACTATTCTGTCTCTAGGAAAACTGGCTTTTGAACAGCTGGAAAAAGGGAACCTGATCTTCTACGAGGAGGACCTGAAAGAGAGCGGCATTGATGTCAGAGAAGTGTCCGTGTACTCAGGAGTTTGTACCCAGATCTTCAGAGAGGAGTCTGGACTGCAGCTGGGGAAGGTGTTCAGCTTTGTTCATCTGAGTATTCAGGAGTTTCTTGCTGCTTTATTCAAGCTGCTGTCCTTTTCTGAACAAAACACAGGACTGAAGAATGTGTTCAGGTCACCAATGATCAGTTTACTGAAGAGAGAAGTGGACAAGGCCTTACAGAGTGAGAACGGACACTGGGATCTTTTCCTCCGGTTCCTTCTTGGTCTCTCTCTAGAGTCTAATCAGACTCTCTTACAAGGCGTCCTGAGAAAGACAGTAAGCAGCTCTGATATCAATCAGGAAACAGCTGCATACATCAAACAGAAGATCAGGGAGAATCCCTCTCCAGAGAAATCCATCAATCTGTTCCACTGTCTGAATGAACTGAATGATCGTTCACTAGAGCAGGAAGTACAAACATACCTGAACAGAAGAGATGACTTTCGTCTCTCTGGAGTCTCTCTGTCTGCTGCTCAGTGGTCGGCTCTGGTGTTTGTGCTGTTGAACTCAGAAGAAGATCTGGATGAGTTTAATCTGAGTAAATATGATCGATCAGAAGAATGTCTTCTGAGGCTGCTGCCAGTGATCAAAGCATCTAGAAAGATTAAGTGAGTATTTTACACTGTCTTTGTTTTATTGACTTTATTTTATACAGAAGGCCTGTGTTTCTCTTCACTGTTTCTGTATATTTTGAGCTCTTTCTTATTTGACACAATCAGCTAACATCACAGATCGCTCTACTAATGATCTGATGAGTTGAATCAAGTGTGTTTGATAAGAGAGATTCATCCAAACTCTGCAAAGTTGAGGTTTCTTCAGGAACAGGATTGTGTCTCTGATTTTACAAATATTGGATTGAGATCATCATCAATCACTTAAAAGTTGCATTCAGGTTTGTTGGAATAAGTGAAAATAACTCAATTTCAATCTAATAATTCATGAAGTAGCCAGCTATGAGGTCACCGAGGTCCGGACCTGGGTAAATTTTTCATGTTCGAAAATTACATTTGTTCTCTGATTGACTAATTTGCTGCTAAACTCCTCATATGAATGTCTGCATGTATAATTCATGATGTTTAGCGGCCGTTGTGATCACTGCGAGACTCTTCTGAAGTGAACGATGTCTTCAGAGATTTGTGAGTGAGCGAGATCCAGCTATTATAAGCGTTTTTTACTTGTTTTTGCACTAAATGTAACACTTTAGAAAGTTAATAAAGTAGGAAGTTGCGGTTTAGGGTCAGCGATAACTTCATTTTATCTAATTTCCAAAATATTTGAAATAATTTCGGTTTATTTTATTTATCGATATGTTTTTGTTTATTTTAATAGCAACATCTGGCAACATTGCATCGCCGGCATAATCTTGCAGTTTTAAAAAAAAAGCAGCAGCTTTATCTATAGATAAAAGTGCAAATATCTATAGATTCTATTCATACAATGTTAAAAAGGCAGGATTTTCTGCTATTTATATTACTTAATGCAAATAGAGGCAATTATCTGCACCTCAGTATTGTAGTGTATTATAAAATAGTATGCAATAATAACTTATATTATTATATTAATAAATGATTGAGTGTAAATTTTAATTTTAAAATATTAAATGGACGTCATCTTATTGGGACAATAAACACCAACTTACCCTGACCCTACCCGATACTTTTTCAACATTTTGATTATTTCCTTCATTTTCTTTCAAAATAAATGCATTTCTGATGTAGCCCGGGTCGATCGCGTCAGAAAGAACATGACAGAGATTTTACCATCTGCATCACTGAAGCAGATCAAGAATCAGATGTCTTTAGTCATTTTTAACAGCTGATTCACATGTTGTGGGGCAGAGCTAGTTTAAGTAGCCTCTGTGAACAAGGTTCGCTATCCTCAATCCCAAATGCAAGCTGAAAGATATTATTTGACTTTTTAATCTACACCACTGCTTTTACTTAACTACATTTCATAAAACATATAATTACTCCTTATAATATATCACGTGCTCTGAGACGCAGAAGCGGTGTCTGATTCAAGAACGAACTGATTATTTTACTGTCTATGCTTAAACCGCACCAAAAGATTCATTCAGGAATTAGAATGATTCGATTGCAGCTGTTCTCGAGTCGACAACTCACTGATTCAAATGAACCGTTTAGTGCGAGTCTCCAGTGAACTGAATTCACAACCGGGAGATCTTGTGAGCGCGCGACTGATGCTGCTAAAAGTAAGTTATTAATGTCGAATTATAGGATTAATTATTGAAACTGAAAATCATATTTAGGTCAAAACTGTTAGTTGTTTGTGAAGTAAATCTGCTGTAAAGAGTTATCTATTCAAGCTCACTGAAATGCGTGAAGTCAGACACATCAATCAGTGTCACTCAGGTTTTAGGTAAAAAAAAAAAAAAACACGACACATTAAAATAACACAAATTAACGACAACAGCTTTATTAGCCCTATGTGACGTCTGTTTTCATATTGTTTATCAACAGTATACATTTTTAAATAGTTGGATTAACTAGCCGAGTAGACAGATATGAATGTTTCTTCATAACCAAACTGAAGTAAATATTGTTAGCTGATGCTAACTGTCTAGCTAACAAGCTTGCTGGTGCTTAGTTAAGGTAATCTTTAGATATAAAGTTCAAGTATTTTTATTGAACCATCTAGATAGATTAGATCTGGGGGGAAAGACAGGATGTGATGTTCAGAACATGGTAACTACAGTCAGTGGTTAAATTGGCTTTTGTAGGGAAGGGGAGCCCTTATTTACGTCACCATTAAAGATTAGCCATAAAATGACTTAATGTGTTTTACACCAAAGGGGCTATTTTTACAGTACAATGCATTATGAAACAACCCGAACAACACTTGTTCAGACGTGTGACGTGTGCAGACATAACAGTTTACACTTTAAATACATCACATTTACTTATTCACATACTACAATTCATGCATTCATCAGCTTCCAAACAGGAGTAAATGCAGGCTCCTCTGGTTTATGCTGTCTTTGTCTACAGACAGCACGGTCTGCTGACCTCCTTGTCATCACACACTTCCTAACAAACTGAGTTGGGTTACACATCTCTAGTGGTGGACCCACTAACTTTACCAACATCAAAGAGACACATTGACCATCTTCAGCTGATTTCTCAGTGGTGTAATAATAATATTCATCGCTGAAAATCCCCTTTCACATTCAGCTGTGCTCACAGCCAGTGTATCTACTGTGTGTTTTAATTTCAGAAGACCCTCTTTAATTGCCATGTTTGGGTTTTCCTTGTAGTCCCTGAAACCTTGTTTGACACTACAGTAGTTCATTGGCAGACTATCACACAGCTGCCTCAATTCTTGTTCTCCATACAGCTGTGGCACTGGAGAGGGCCA
>NW_020528895.1:205000-230000 GCF_003368295.1 Carassius auratus | reverse complement strand
ATAAGCAAAAAAAGTGAAATGCCTAGAGATGAAGAGCAGGATACTGAGAGTGATGGTGAGTCTTCTGACTCTAGTGTGTCTCTTTCTCAATGCGAGTTTGATGGACGGAGTTATGAGCTTGATGACATAAAGTTATTTCTCAGGTCGACTAAAAATAAAAGAGGTGTGCAAGTGCAGGAATATTTTCCTGATTTAAAACAGTTTGTTGAAAAAGCGAAGGGCTTAATGGCAGAGGGGTCTTTCACGAACAAAGAAGTCTACCGATTAAAGAAAATCGTGAGAAATCTTAATAATGCCCTGAATAATGACACTGGCTAACGTAAACAGCAGGAATGCTAATATTTCTTTGCTTTTTGGTTTGTTTTTTTCTTTCTTATTAGTCATGAGTGAAGTGCATTTAGCCACTTTGAATGTCAATGGTGCTAGAGATATCAGAAAAAGAACAACAATATATGAAGTAATCAAACAGAAAAATATTGATGTTGCTTTTTTACAAGAAACCCACAGTGATGTGAAAAATGCTGTTGACTGGTTAAGAGAGTTTGATGGCACTGCTGTGCTAAGCCATAATACTTCTGTCAGTGGGGGAGTGGCCATTTTATTTGCAAAGAATTTTAGTCCTGTTTCTTACGTAGTTGATGAAATTGTTAAAGGTAGGCTCTTGAAAGTTCGAGCAGTTTTTGAAAATTATGTGTTTGTCTTTATTAGTGTGTATGTTCCTGCTGTACCAGTTGAACGATTGGTTTTTTTAGACACATTGTGCTCGACTTTGCAAAATTGTTGCACTGAAGATTTTTTATTTCTAGGTGGAGATTTTAATTGTACTGAGCTCAATTTAGACAGGAATCACATTGAGCCTCATTTATCTTCTCGTAACCGTCTTATTCATATTATAAAAAAATATGAATTATGTGATATCTGGAGATCTTTGAATGGCAGTGAAAGGCAGTACACTTGGGTTCACACACGTGATAATGTTATTTCTTTGGCCAGACTGGATAGATTTTATAGCTTTAATTTTCATCTTAACATTTTTAGTAAGTGTTATATTACACCAGTAAGTTTTTCGGATCACAGTATGGTGCAATGTAAATTTATTCTAAGCTCAATTAAACCCAAAAGTGCATATTGGATTTTTAACATTAAACTACTAAATGATAATTCTTTTAAGGAATCATTCAAGTCTTTTTGGGAAGTCTATAAAACAATGAAGTCTTCTTTCCATTCATTACAACAATGGTGGGATTTTGGTAAGATCCAGATAAAGCAGTTTACACAACAGTACACTCACAATGTCACTAAGGAGTTGGCTCGGTCATTAGAACTTTTGGAAAGAGAAATACTTGAATCTCAGAACTTAGCTCATTCTACTGGTGAAACTAGACACATGGAAGATTGCTCTAAGAAGAAAGCACAGTTAGCAGATCTACTGGGGTATAAAACGCAGGGGGCTCTGGTTCGTTCACGCTTTCAAAGCCTTGACCAGATGGATGCACCATCCAAATACTTCTTCATCTTGGAAAAAAAGAATGGGCAGAGGCGTTTTATTTATGCACTGCGTTCTGAAAATGGCGTTTTGTTATCTGACCCTGCTGATATTCGGAGGAGAGCAGTTCTTTTTTATCAAAATCTGTACAGAAGCGAGCTTGATTCAGGGTGCTGTGTGGAAAGTGTCTTCTTTGAAAATGTAACGGAAACAGGTCAATTTAGCTCAAAGGGAATCATTTAAGATTTTAAAGGGAATTTGAACAGAATCACTGTTTCACGGCTGGTCAGTGAACGAGCCGTTTAACATCAAATCTGCGCTGGATACTAATATCCAAACTATAGTGAAACACTATCAATTAGCACAGTAACAAGATCGGCAGTTTAAGACATTAACTTGTAAGCACAAAACACAAGATACTTCTCTTTTCAATATGAATAAGGCTTTATTAGATAAATCTAAGACATATAACTAATCTAACACATAAACGCACGCACACACACATTCACACAAGTTGCAGGAAGATCGAAAGTTAGGGAAAGATGAGTTTAAGAGAATGTAAATATGGAATCCCAAGTTCACAGCAATACGTTAAATTGCATAGACATGAACAACCATCAATCACGTAATTAGCCCTCGCATTGAGTTCCTCAGTGAGGTTAAAATTATATTAGATACACCAGCAAAGGTCACAGTCTGGAGGTAATGTTACTTGCGTCTCCTGTGTAAGAAGGAGCCTCGGTGAAAGGGCTATCCCGAGGTCGTTGATTGGCTGGAAGTTCAGTCGCTGAAGTGACGTCTTAGGAGGCCCGTGGTTGTTGGGCGTTGGCTGAAGGTGCAGAGTTGTGTGGCTGGTTGGAGTTGAAACGCGCAGACGAGGTCGACGTTACAAAACTTAACTCAGAACACGAAACTCTCAAACGGAAAAGAAAAGAAATAAAGTTTGACGAGACTAGGTTGTGTTCCTTCTCATTGTGACTAAGTAGGCAGGCACGCTGGAACCGCGCTCAAAGAACGGTGATGACTACACAGCATGGCTAGAAGCTAAAGCTAGGTAGCAAAGCTAAAAGCTAAGAGCTAAGAGCAGGCTAAAATGACTAATAGCAGCAGCATAGCTAGGGACTACAGGCAGACTAAAAGCCGACTAAAAAGCATGACTGATAGCACGAGCAAGGCTAGAACTAAAAGCAAGGCATCATGGTGTCCAAAGTATTTAAAGAGGCCTGTTGGCCACGCCTCAAATATTGTCTTGACCAATCAGATATTGTCTTGGCTCGGGGTATCATAAATCATTTGTTTATCTTACCAAGCATGTGGTCAGAATGTTCCTGCTCTGGCAGGGTCTAATTTTCGACATGATTCCTATAACACGATTATGATATATTTTACAAATAAATGATTGTCAGGACAATATCAAGCAAGAAAATACAATCACACACATATCAAACACTACTATGTACCCTTCAGCTATACCATAGTTACTTAAAAAAACATACACGATAAGTGATTATACATGATAGTCAAATGTGTGGGTTACACATAAATGAATATGGAGTGATGCGATGGACTGATTCATTTATGAGTCTTTTTGAGTTCATTCTGGTCCATAGATATGTACAAAAGCAGTTTCTTTGCCATTCTCATGACAAAGACTTTTGTGGAGACAAAATCCCTTCCCCCTTTAGGAATTTCAGTCTGGTTCTGCTAGGTGGGGGGGGGGGGGGGAGTCAATGTAAGTGTTTAACTCATGGGTTTCCATGTGATGTCCAGCGTTGGATTTCAATTACGAACAACAAATTTGACACCAAATTTCTCTTCTTCGAATTGCAATTGTAAATAATTGTTCCAGTGGTGTTTATGTTGAAAGCTGTTGTGTGACCAAGTTGGTTTGGTTCTTGTGGCACTCGAACTGATTTACGACTTCCTGAGGAATTCAGCTCTCGTGTTTCAATGCACACAGCTTTTAGACTCTTTAATTTGTCTGGTTCGACTCATTTCTGCTACAAAAGCTTACCTAAAGTCTCTGTGGAGGCTAATGTGGAGCTTTCAGGAGTGTTGACACTGGGAGAACTTTTTAAGGCTCTTCAAAGCATGGAGTCTGGGAGGGCTCCAGGAGTGGATGGCCTCCCAGTTGACTTTTATAAGGCTTTTTGGTTGGAACTGGGAGAGGATCTGCTTGAGGTACTCAGTGCCAGCTTGTTAGAGGGTAGGTTGCCGCTGAGTTGCCGGAGGGCAGTTATCACCCTTATTCCAAAAAAAGGAGACCTTACTGACATTAAGAACTGGCGCCCTGTCTCGCTTCTTTGCAGTGACTACAAACTGCTTTCCAAGGTTTTGGCTAATAGGTTGGCTGGAGTGTTGGATCAGGTCATCCAGCCGGACCAGACGTATTGTATCCCAGGTAGATCTATTTTTGATAATGTTTCGTTAATTCGAGATATTTTTCATGTTTCTAAATTGTTAAATCTAGATTGTGGCTTGTTATCTCTGGATCAGGAGAAGGCTTTCGATCGAGTTGAGCATTCTTATTTGTGGAACACATTAGCTGCTTTTGGTTTCTGTAAAGAAATTATAAATCTGATCAAAATACTCTATTGTGACGTTGAGAGTGCACTGAAAATAAATGGTGGCTTATGTGCTCCTTTTCGGGTTCTTAGGGGTGTCAGACAAGGTTGTTCCTTGTCTGGAATGTTGTACTCTTTGGCTATTGAGCCACTTCTCCAACAGATAAGAATACAGTTAAGTGGTTTGTGTCTACCGGGTTGTAATAATAATATTCATCTGTCAGCTTATGCTGATGATGTTGTGGTGTTCATTTGTGAACAAAGTGATGTACATTTTTTACTTAACTTAATTAAAGATTTTAGAAAATTGTCTTCTGCTAAGGTAAACTGGCAAAAAAGTAATGCTTTATTGTTGGGTCAGTGGTCTAATGGGATACCTTGTCTGCCTGATGGGTTGTGTTGGGGCAGGGGAGGCTTAAAATATTTAGGAATTTATTTAGGAGATGATAGTTTTTTACAGAAAAATTGGGAGGGGTTATTGGAAAAAGTAAAAGGGCGTTTGGATAAATGGAAATGGTTACTTCCAAATATGTCCTACAGAGGGCGGGCTCTTATTGTCAACAATCTAGTTGCTTCCTCACTTTGGCATAGATTGGCCTGTGTAGACCCTTCTTCACAGTTTTTATCTGCAGTTCAAGCCACTCTTGTGAATTTTTATTGGGATAAACTACATTGGGTTCCACAGAGTATTTTATACCTCCCCAAAGAAGAAGGTGGACAAGGGTTAATCCATTTACAAAGTAGAGTTGCTGCTTTTCGTTTACAATTTTTAAAAAGATTTTTGGATGGTTCAACAAACTGTAGCTGGCGCTCTGCTAGCTGCACCATTCTGCGTACTGTTGGAGGTTTTGGACTGGATAAATCACTCTTTTTAATGGATCCTACAAAGTTGGATTTATCGGAACTGCCTATTTTTTATCAGAATCTCTTCAAAGTGTGGAGTTTTTTTCGGGTCCGGCAAACTGAGAATTTTTGCTCTCTTCACTGGTTATTACTGGAGCCTTTGATTCTGGGGGCCCGTTTGGATATTACTGCTCGTTTTAACCTACAAGGATTCAGCACCTCTCTTCGGGAATCAAGGATTTTTACTTTGGGACACTTACTGACTATAACTGGGCCTCACTTTGAGCAGGTGGAGGCAACTTCTAAGCGTTTGGGTATTAGATCTATCCGCCTGCTCGCACAGTTTTTAACAAAGTTAAGACTCTGTTTTACAGTTGAAGAAGAACATATGTTGAAGGATTTTTTTGCAGGGGTTAGTGTTCCTGATACTGAGGATCCTTTTCCTTGTTTATTCGTGCAACCCATTCTTGATGAGAATATAGGCCTTAATTTTCTGTTAAAATCATATGAATCTTTGGTTTTAGATTTCTTATCATGTGACGGTAAAAAACTGTATAGAGCTTGTGTTTTGGTTTTTAATAAGAAGTCTTTGGTCAGCAGAATTGATACACCATGGCGTTCTGTTTTCAGTTTGGAAAATGATGTAAAACCCGAATGGAGATCTTTGTATAAGCCACCATTGTCAAAGAGGGTAGGTGATATACAATGGCGAGTTTTGCATGGTGCCATTGCTGTTAATTCTTTAATCTCCGTGATGAACCCAGAAGTTGATCCAGGATGCCCTTTTTGTCTCCAAAGAGAGACTATCTTTCATGCATTCATGCACTGTTTTAGATTACAACCTTTATTTGTGAAGCTAAAAGAATTGTTTGGTAGGTTTAATGAAAATTTTTCAATTGAGACTTTTATTTTGGGTTTTAAATATTTCCAGAAAAAACGGTTTGTTTGTCAATTGTTGAATTTCATTTTAGGACAAGCAAAGCTGGCTGTGTACATTAGCCGGAAAAATAAGATTCTGCAAAGGTCTAGTAATGATGTTTATGTGTGTTTTCTGACTTTGGTCAAATCGAGGGTATTGATTGACTTTAATTTTTATAGAGCCATGGATGATCTTTCAACGTTTGAACAAATTTGGTGTAGTCATGGTGCTTTGTGCACATTATCTGAAGATGAGTTGGGTTTTTTCTTATAATCCTATTGTGTTCTCTTTTCTTTAATGGGTTTGCCGTATGTTTTGTTTTAAGTCATTTGTGCAGTGTGTTTTGAGTATTTGTAAATAAAGCTTTTTTCAAAATCAAATCTCTCTCTCTCACACACACTTTTTCTCTCTCTCACACACACACACACACACACACACACTTTCTCTCTCTCTCTCTCTCACACACACACACACACACACTCACTCACTCTCACTCTCTCTCTCTCACACACACACACACTCTCTCTCTCACACACACACACACACACTCGCTCTCTCTCTCTCACACACACACTTTCTCTCTCTCTCTCACACAAACATACACACACACTCAAATTCAAATTCAAATGAGCTTTATTGACATGACTTGCACAGTATTGCCAAAGCATTGTACATTACATGAATAAGGAATAAACAATTATATAAAACATAAAACAAAAACAGATTTGTAAAATAATTAAGTATATGTATACTTTCTCCTTTTTTTTTTTCTTCAAATGAGAAACAAGTAAAAGACAACAACAAATAACAATAAAATAAAATAAATAATAATAACTTATGCATAACAGTACATGTAAGAAATGCTCTTGCTTCAGTTTTGTCCACTGGCTGACAGTCTTAGTTTGTGACAGGCTGATACATATCTTGCTGCTGTTGTGATCATTTTGGAATTTTCCCCTAAAATGTTATTTAATTTTTCTGTATTTGGTAATGCCATAAAATTTGGTTTAATTTGTTGGAATTTGTGGAAATATGCAGCTCTTATGTTATGATAGTAATCACAGTGTAGTAAGAAGTGTTCCTCTGTCTCCAGCGCTCTCTGAGAGCACAGTGAACACACTTTCTGCTCTCTCTCTCTCTCTCACACACACACACACACACACACACTCTCTCTCTGAGAGCACAGTGAACACACTCTCTGCTCTCTCGGCTGCCATCTCTGTCTGTGTCGTCCTCTCTCTCTCACACACACACACACACACACACACACACACACTCTCTCTCTCTGAGAGCACAGTGAACACACTCTCTGCTCTCTCTCTCTCACACACACACACACACACACACACACACACACACTCTCTCTGAGAGCACAGTGAACACACTCTCTGCTCTCTCGGCTGCCATCTCTGTCTGTGTCGTCCTCTCTCTACAGCCAGACAGTGATCGCTCAGTCTGTATTTTGTAAGTGTTTTTCTTAATTTGGGATCTTTTACACAGCTCAGGTATTCTGCTGGTTTATAATCTTTCTTCAGGTCTAAGTACAGCTCCATCTTCTTCTGTGATTAAGTAGCATGTTTCCAGTAGGTGATGTAATTCTGTTTTTGTAACTGGATAATTTGGTTTGGCCGGATGGTGCTGTGCTGGTCTGGCTGTAGTTTGAGCATCAGCTGTGAGAGAGCGCTCCTCTGCAGGTTCTGCTCCTGACACCGCAGGGCTTCAGCCTGGTATGAGCTCGGCTCGCTCTCTGTCTCTCTCTCTCTCTCTCTCTCTCTCTCTCTCTCTCCTGTCACCGCAGGGCTTCAGCCTGGTATGAGCTCGGCTCGCTCTCTCTCTCTCTCTCTCTCTCTCTCTCTCTCTCTTGCTCTCTCTCTCTCTCTCTCTCTCTCTCTGTCTCTCTCTCTCTCTCTCTCTCTCTCTCTCTCTCTCTCTCTCCTGACACTGCAGGGCTTCAGCCTGGTATGAGCTCGGCTCGCTGCGCTTCAGGTGCTGGTAGAACTTCACCGCTCTCTTTTGGATATTGATCAATAAGGGGTATTGTCCTAATTCAGCTCTGCACGAGTTGTTTGGCGTTGATCTGTTTACTTTTAGGATATTTTTACAAATTTGTGTATGCAGAGTTTCGATTTCTTCTTTTTCCCATTTTGAAAAATCTTGGGTTTTTAGAGGTCCCCATATCTCGCTGCCATACAGAGCAATTGGTTCAATTATTGATTTTAGGATTTTTAGCCAGGTTTGAATTGGAATTTCATGTCGAATAGTGTTTTTAATCATGTAGAAGACTCTCAGTGCTTTTGCCTTCAGTTCATTCACAGCCAGATTAAAGTTCCCTGTAGAACTCAGTTTTAGTCCCAGAGAGGTGTATTCATGGGTGTGTTGGAGGACTTGGTTTCCTGCTCCAAAGATGTATTTATTTTCCCTACATCTGGATCTGTTTTGAAAAATCATTATTTTAGTTTTTGCGAGGTTAATTTTGAGAGCCCACGTTTGACTGAATGTCTGTACGACGTCGAGGAGCTGCTGTAGTCCCTCTTTTGTTTTTGACAGAATCACTAAATCATCTGCAAAGAGGAGACATTTAACTTCTGATTGCATCAGGGTTGGGCCGGGGGCAGTCGAATTATTTAAGGCTTTGGCTAATTCGTTTATATATATGTTAAATAGAGTGGGGCTCAATGGGCAACCTTGTCTGACTCCTCGTTGTTGGGAGAAAAATTCTGTATTTTTACAGCACATGTATTGTTTTTATACATGGAGCTTATCAAATCAAATGTTTTCCCTCCAATCCCATTCTCCAGGAGTTTTAGAAAGAGTCCTTCATGCCAGATAGAGTCGAAAGCCTTCTCAAAGTCAATAAAGCAAGCAAAGATTTTGGATTTATTTTGGTATACATGTCGATCAATGATAGTGTGGAGGATGTAGATGTGGTCCGATGTTCTGTGTTTGGGCAGAAATCCAATTTGACACTTGTCCAGGATTTTGTGGGTTTTGAGAAAATTTTGCAATCTCATATTGATAATCGAACAGAATATTTTCCCCAGGTTGCTATTGACACATATGCCTCTGTAATTGTTTGGCTCATATTTGTCTCCTTGTTTAAATATTGGTGTAATTAAGCCTTTGTTCCAGGTGTCGGGGAAAAATCCTACTCTCAAAACAAGGTTGAATAATTTGATTATTGCCTCTTTGAATTGGTCGTTGGTGTATTTTATCATTTCGTTTAATATTCCGTCGATGCCACATGCTTTGTTGGATTTTAGCTAGGGCTGGGTAAAAAAATCGATTTTTCGATTAATCGTTTTTTAAAATGTGGTCGATTCAAAATCGATTCTCAAAGGCCATGAATCGATTTTTTTCCATATTTATTTCCGCAGACATTGAACGTAAGATTAGCGTTAATCTAATTACAAATCTTCTCCACTAGATGTCACCCTCTTATGTGCCTTGTACGATGTTACCAACGAACCTGTCATTCATTCATTCAGTTTAAAGCAGTGGTTCTCAAGCCGCGGCCCGTCACGAATTCAGACACACACACACACACAAAGCTTTTGTAACTCACTTGAAGAAGTTAAAGCAAATGGAAACACCATATACTACGCAGCAATCATCCTTAATTGAAAAAAATGTGGCAAACATCTCTGGAGAGAACCTCATATTATTAAATTTGAAAATGCTTTCCATATTTGGATCAACATTTGTGAACGCACATTTTCTGCAATGTCGCGCGTCAGGTCATGCTCCCGTTCGCGTCTTACAGACTGCATCTTAAAGCCTCTTATACTTTCTGCGTCCGCGAGTCCGCTATGGACCGCTATGCAGGCATGATGTAAACATCGCCATCGGAGAGTGTGTACCGAGGCTCTGAGCAGACGACCGCGCGGACAGGTGCGCGTGGTCAGTAGTCTTCAAAAGCACAATTGCACATGTTCAGGCAGTGTGAAGAAGCCCATTGCCAATCGAACCAATCGGGCCGGGCTCGGGCTTGTGCGGTAAATGAGCGGTCATGTAATGTGTTTCGATTAGCGTGAGAAAGATGCGAAAATGTATGCTGAGTAGTTGAAACGGAGGCTTGCCTCTGACGATTACGTTTTGGTAGCACCAGCAACTAAAGCAAAGTCTGAGGTTTGGAAAAGTTTTGAACTTGTTTATAATGAGAATAATGACGCACGATCAGTGAGCGCAGGAGCGCGCTGAATACAGTGGATTCAATCATTTTCCTCCACAAAAACACGTAGGGCCTTACCTAATCTTGGTGAGTAAATGTTTTTCAAATAATAACTAAATATTAATCGAGTCTTAAATGCATAATGTAGACAGAGTAGGCTATATAAGCTAATGTTGGCATTATTCTTTAATTATGTCAGCTGCTATGGCGAAGCAAATCCGGCAGAGCTTTATCTTAATTCATTTCGTTATTGGCAAATACCCATCTTAATTTAGAATTTATCTTAATTAATTTTTTTAAGAAAGACTTGTTTTTATTGGTGCGTTGGCCTATTTATATACTAAATGAGCCATGTATGCGTGCGTGCATACATTTGAATAATGTCGGGTTGTAAATGGGTTCGGGCTTTTAACCCCTTACTAGTAACCCCCCTTTTTTGGCATGGAGACCGAAATGACATACCCAAAATAAAAAGGTTTCTGCTCATGATTCTTTCTGACTAGATACATAATCAACCTTTGTTCACAAAGCTGACACTTTAAAGTTTACTGTTCAGGAATCAGAATCACTCAGACTGTTATGATAATAGAGATATATAAGCTCAAACATAAAAACAAAAATAAAAATATTAAAAACATATGTTTTAAATGTATTTTAAAAAATGTTGATGTAGGAAATGAGTTTGAAAACACAGTGTAGCTAAGGCCACAAGTCTTCCAAAACTTCATAAAAAATTTCATAATCGAATCTGTAAAACTGTGAATTTTATGAAATATTTTCTAAGGCCATGTCATGTGTGTTTTTAGAGAAGGCTAATCAGATTGATTTATGGCCCTTGTCATCTCTGTAAGATCTCACATGTAAACATTCCTGTGTATTTTGTGTATGTTTCACTGTTGAAAACTGCCCGAATCATGATTGTATTGTTCTCACCAAACGGTTCTTTCACACCTCCGCCAAGTATGACACATTATCCGCATTATTCTTTTATCATTATTCTTTTGTTTTTATTCCACCTTTATTAGCCTTGATTGTGGTTTTTCAGGCTTTACAAAGCAACAAAGCAGCGATCTCACTTCAGTCTCTCTTTGCATTTAGCCCTTATTTATCAAAAGTCTTACTATAAAAATACAACAAAACATTTTCTTACGACCTTACGTGAATTATTGAGACAAAAATGCATTATGAAGAAGAAAAGCACCTGCTATTAGTAGCATTGGTGCTAACGTTAGCATCAAGCTACATCTGACAATTTATGAAATTATTAGTACACTTTTACTCAAAACTCACTTTAAACCCCGATCGAGTGTTTATAATAACTTCCTTTAGCGATCAGGGGTGGAATTTGGTCGTTTACTGTTGTAAAAATATGTTATTTGTAGCCTTTTTCATCGCTGCACAAGTTAGCATTTCCGATGTACATTTTCGATTTTTTTTTATAAAAACGCCCCAGATCTCAAGAAATTCTCATACCAAGCTTTACTATCGTAATCGCGGGTTTATTATTCGGATATTTTGTGTGTACAGAGGTGTTTCAGTGTTGTTTTGGCCAGATAACTACCAGGAAGTGTGCAGGAAGCATGTGACACGATGGGGAGGTGTCCAGATATGAAACTCTAAGATTGACGTTTGAAAGACCCAATCAGAGTCTGAGTGACACACCGCACGAGCTGTGACTACTGCACGCACACACAGATCGCTGGGAGAGGCTGTTTATCATCAGATCGCGTAAATCCGTGGAAAATGAATAGAAATGAGGATTCTGTCTGAAGAAATATGAAGTAAACATCAGTAAATATATCCATATATCTCCGCAGATATGCATCTTTTGTCTATAAATCCTTATTGACGCTGTTCAGTGAGTCTATGTGAACACAAATAAACCGCTGCTGACGTGACTGAAAATGAGTGAGTTGTGAATTTCTATTCAAAATGTGGCATAATACGGATTTATTATTTTGCACTCCTGACATAAATCACTAAATATCTGTCACTGCAACAATGTTTTATCAAAATATTGGTCAAATATCGAAGCTTGAGTCTTTAAACTTTCCATTGATGCACAGTTTGTCCAGATGAAGTAAGACAGTGATGTTTAATGTGCTGTGAAAGTGAAACAATAATAAACTGGGGCCGTCGGCGATGTTTGCACGTAAAGGGGTTAAAAAGCTGTCAATCTACTTGTCGGACTTGTTCGGGCCGAAATCTGTCTGGCTTAACTTTTAAGGCCCGATTACAGCTCTAATCGAAAATCGAAATTGAATCGAGAATCGAAATCGAATCGATTTGAGAGCTTGTGAATCGAAATTGAATCGATATGGAACATCTGAATCGATACCCAGCCCTAGTTTTAGCACATGTAGTCTATCGGTAAGCTCATTTACTGTGATTGGAAAGTCCAGGGGGTTCTGATTGTCTTTAATCTTTTCTTTCAGGATTTCTAATTTGGTTTTTAATTCATTTCGAGCAGGATTTGTTTCAGTTGTTTTGTACAGATTTTCAAAGTGTGTCCTCCATATGTTCCCGTTTTGAATGGCCAATTCTTCTTTTTGTGCTCTATAGAGAGTGTTCCAGCTGTTCCAGAAGTTATTGGTATTTATTGATTCCTCCATTGCTTGAAATAATTGTTCCGTATGCTCTTCCTTTTGTTACTCTTAGAGTTTGTTTGTACAGTCTAAGGGCTTCGTGATACTGATGGAGTTCTTCATTGTCAGGATCTCTGTGTTTTTGATTTGAAAGATTTCGTACTGTCATTCTAATTCTTTTACACTCTTCGTCAAACCACTTCTCATTGGTGTTTTTTGGTTTTCTTTTTAATGATTTTTTCAAATTACACATGGATGCTGATTGGTGGAATATATCTGTGATGTCCTTTAGTGCCAGATTTATGCCTACTTTATTTTGTGGATATGTGTTCATTATAAAATTGTCTGATAGTAATTTGATTGTTTGGCTTTCTAATGCATTCTGATAATTTTCTGTGCTGTTATTTGTCCACTTGTAGGGTGGTTGCAGCTTCAGTAAATGAGAGGGCTGTCTGTGTGATTCGTTGCTATGAGTTGGTCTTAAATAGAGTGTAATGTTACAGTGGTCTGACAGAGGGGTTTGAGGACTGACTGTGAATGCTCTGAGATGCACTGGGTCAATGTCTGTGATGAAGTAATCTACAGTACTGTTGCCCAAGAAAGAATTAAAGGTGTAACAACCAAAAGAGTCTCCTCGTATGCGACCGTTCACTATATACAGGCCCAGAGACCGACAGAGCTCTAGAAGGCTTCTCCCACTTTTGTTTGTTGATTTGTCATAATTGTTTCTTAGCTGGTATGAGGGCAGAGAGTGGCTGGTGTTTGTGATATATTTGTCTCCCTGCATGTTGACAAAGTCTGGTTCATTTCCAGTTCTGGCATTTAGATCGCCACACATTAACACATTTCCTTTAGTCTGGAAATGGCTAATCTCATCCTGCAGGATGGAGAAGGTTTCTTCACTGTAATAGGGGGACTCAGCTGGGGGAAGGTATATAGCACACAAGAATATGGGACGGTCTGTGGAGACAATGTCTGTTTGGATTTTTAACCAAATGTTAAATTTTCCGATTTGAATAGCTGTGATTGAGTCTATGAGGTGTGCTCTGTACCATATCAGCATTCCCCCTGACTCTCTGCCCTGAGTCACCCCTCTTAGTTTCGTCGATGGGACAACTATTTCCCTAAATCCAATCGGACAGCCAGTGGACAAATCTTTAACATTCCATGTTTCCTGTAGTATTATAATATCAGAATTCTCAATTTCTTTTTTAAAGTCTGAATGTTGACTCTTGATACCAAAAACAGAGGACCTCAGTCCTTGAATATTCCAACATGTGACTTTCAGAGAATATGAGCTCATTAAATAATCACATTTGTTATTTCAAAACAAGACAGACATCAGTATATTGAATTGACAAATCAAGAAGAATATATTAAATATTGTGATCCAAGAAAATAAGTTAAATGTACACATTAGGTAAAGAAAAATATACAAATATCATATTCATATTATATAGTTTTTTTCTTCAATAAGTATAAATAATACAAGGTTTCTAAAATCTGATATAAAAATAAAAAATAAACTCATATACATGCATACACATCCATACCCTTTTTTTTTTTTTCAAGAATAATAAATAGGTTTCTAAGAGTCTCATTTAAAATAAGTAGAAATAAAACACATTTTCACACATATACACACACACTCACATACATTTTCAATTCTTTTCATTCTTTTCTTTTTCATTCTCAATATAATTATATATATACAATTTGTTTTTGTTTTTTGTTGTGAGTCACTAACCCATGAGGTGTGAGCACAGCAGGGTCAGCATGTGCTGGATGTTGGTGAGGTCTCTGCAGGGCGATGAGGTCGGCTGGCTGGGGGCTGTGCTGGGGCTGCAGGGGGTCAGTGATCTGCTGCTCCGGCTGATGAGAAGGTGAGGGGGCTTCAGGCCTGTTCATGCGCTGTTGTCCAGGGGGGAACACAGAACCTGTCGTGGGCTTCCTCCGGTCAGAGGTGAAGTGGTGTCCCTGCAGTAGCTCTATGGGCTGTCCATGAAGTCGCTGCGGTGTGCTGGAGCTGCGGTTGAGTGCGATGTCCTTCAGGGTTTTAGCAAAGATGGGAACAGCCCTTCTGTGGAAGTGGACATGGTCGTACAGGCTGCTGAGATTCAGTGTGGGGTGCTGGACCAGGTGTACATTGGGCTTTAGGGCACATTCTCTGGATACTCTAGCATTTATATGCCTGATGGTGTCCTGGTGGAAGTCCGAGCGCAATAAAAGGGTGGAGAGGATGATTTTTGAGTTGGGGAAGTTGGAGGATGCCTTCTCAGTCACATTGATGAGAGCTGTAGCTACTCTCTCTCTCTGAGCTCGGAGGTCGTTCGTGCCGGTGTGGATGATGATGTGGCTGGGGGAACCCAGCTGTTCTTCACACAAGAGCTCCAGGGCCTTCTCTGTGTTTGGGCACCAGATTTTTCTAACGTTTTTTCTGGGAAAAAGTCTCCTTTCATCGATGAACTTGCCGTTGGAGTCCATGAGGAGTACAATGTGAGGCTGTGATGGACTGTAGGAGTCTGCTGGAGGAGGTCTGCTGGACCGGGTCTCTCAAGTCTCCTCTGAGCTCTGCTGGTCTCCTCTCTGAGTCGACTGCTTCTCCACAGCTGACCGCTCTATTATGTGGGACTCTCTCAGCTTTCTCATCTCTTCCCTCATTACAGACAGCTGATTGCTGTACTCTTCTCCCTGTTTTTTCATTTCTTGAGTTTCTTTCTTAAGCATTTCTATTTCTTTCTGTGTTGGATCCGTCTCCTTCACTGCTCCATGCATCTCCTCTCTCAGCTGCACCAGCTCCAGCTCCATCTTCCTGAACTTCTCCTTCATGTCACTGATGATGCTGTGTAGAAGGGAGATCTCCTCACTGTCGTCTCTGGACTGATGGCTGGACGTCGAGGGCTCTTCTGCACACTTTTGTGTATTAGGGATGATCTTTTGTGTTTTAGGGCTGATCTTGTTCTGCTGAGCTTTTTCTTTAATTAGCAGGAAGTCCTTTTCAAATTGTTTCAGCTTGCCCTGAATCATTACAGTCCCATTTTTATACAGGTTGGCTGTTATCATGACATCTGAATCTGACTCCTCCCCTTCCTTGATCCATTACTGATGCCCTTTCTGATGACTGTGGGGTAATGATGTCTGATTGCTGAGTGCCAGGCTTCAGGGTCTTCTGTGTGGAATATGATGTTACTGACCTCTCCATTCCTGTACAGGTCTGAGTACAGGGTTTCTGGACTGTCCTTCAGGAGCTTATCTTTATGTTTCTTCTTTAGGATCTCATTGGTAGCTTTAGATGGGTATGTTATAGGGATTGATTCTGTCATTTTTCAAATATTCTGACAGTTGCTGGCAGTTTGTTGTTGTTGTTGTTTTATGAATGTTTATATCTACTGGAGTTAGCCCTTATATTGTAGCTTAATTAAATCACAGTTTTTGGGCAAATCTTTCTCCAAAACAAAGGTTGTTGATTGTTGATGGTATTTTGTGTACTCACTCGGAGTTCCTCTTTTCCTCTCTTTCGTGGTAGTTGTGGGACCTTTAAGCCTTCTGTCAGTTGGTTGTCTGCTAGTTGTCTTCTGCAGATTCTTCTTTGTTGAGTCAATGCTCTTTTGCAGTTAATATGTTGCAGAAGGTCTTAATTGATATAATTCCATAAAAACTGATCATCTGTCTCGTCTCAAAACAACATTTAAAAGTAAAAAATCAGGAGCTCATTTTCATGCTGCTGCTGCTGTTGAATAGAACTCTCTCTCTCTCTCTCTCTCTCTCTCTCACACACACACACACACACACACTCTCTCTCTCTCTCTCTCTCTCTCTCTCTCTCTCACACACACACACACACACACACACACTCTCTCTCTCTCTCTCTCTCTCTCTCTCTCTCTCTCTCTCTCTCAATTCATATTGCTTTATCAGTATGACATACATAGGTACATATTGCCAAAGCATTGTACATAGCAGAACAGAAACAAACAAAACAAAAATACATATATATCTATAATAAAAAATAAAAATAAAAATACATGTAAAATACATCCATATACATTTCTATAAACATTGATGGTACTACTAATGTAGATGTGTTCACTCTTTACCTCTTAGTTTGTGGCATTTGTAAATATAATGTGCTACCACAGAGGAAGCAGGTCCTTCACCCAGTAATATTTTTAATTTGTCATGTTCCTGGAGCGACTGGAACTCAGGAGTGTTCTGCTGTATTTGACTGTACAGTGAGTCTCTCAGAGATGTGTATTTGTCACAGTCTCAACTGATCCTGATCTACACTTGTTACAGACTCGCTCTTCTTCAGGTAACCAGCTCTTTCTGTGTCGTCCTCTCTCTATGGCCAGCTGGTGGTCACTCAGTCTGTACTTGGTCAGTAACTGTCTGTGTGTTATATTCCTGACTGAGAGCAGATAGTCAGTCATACTCTACTCTCTGTTGAGTTTCAGATAACACTGGAGGCCACTTTGGTCTTTGGTTTGTTCTTTCCAATACTGTATGTATGTCTCCTTCTCTTCATTCATAATCTCTTTGATTCTTCCATGTTTTTCAGGATTGGTGATATCGAGTGCTTTGTTAGTCAGCTCTGACACCATTACACAAAGATGACTTTTTTGAGCACTCTTTTTTTGTGTTTTTAGTGCTTTATAATGAAGAGAATCTTCCGAACTAGAGTTTAAGTGGATCCAGAACTTTAAAACTCTTATTTTAATGATGAGGTTTAGGGGGAGACAGGCATTATTAGGAGTGTTTCTGTGCACGTGAAGGATGCTTCTGCAGAACTCCACATGCAGAGCTTCTAAAGGGTGTTTGTTCCAGTCTTTATGGCTGGAGTTACTCGCTGGGCCCCAGATCTCGCTTCCATACAGGGCAATGGGCAGAATCACACTATCCAAGATCTTTGTCCAGATTCTGATGGGGATGTTTATTTTAAATAATTGCATTCGTATAGTGTGCAGTATAAGTAATGTTTTAATTGCCAATTTGAAATTTCCAGAGTTAAAGAGTTAAAACCAGACCAAGATAAGTATAGTGTATGTTGAAGTATGTTGAAGTGTGGTGTTGTTTAAAGTAAATAAATGTTTATGTTCTAAATTACTGGTTTTTTTCTGAAATAACATAATTTTAGTTTTTGGGAAGTTGACGTCTAAGGCCCAATCCTGGCAGTATTTAGTTAAAATGTCAAGGTTGTTCTGGAGACCTTCTGGTGTTTTAGACAGAATTAGTAAGTCGTCTGCATACAGTAAGTATTTGACCTCTGTGTGGTATAATTGTAGTCCTGGACTGTTTGACTGGTCCAGTAGATCTGTCAGTTCATTGATATATATGTTAAATAAGGTCGGGCTGAGGCAGCAGCCCTGTCTCACTCCTCGCTGTTGAGGAAAATACTCTGTCCTTTGCTGCCCAATTTTTACTGCACATTTATTTTGGTTATACATGTTTTAAATTACGTCATATATTTTACCCCCTATGCCACTTTGAATGATTTTATAAAACAGTCCGTTATGCCAGATGGAGTCAAAAGCCTTCTTAAAATCTATAAAGCATGCAAATATTTTCCCATCTTTCTTCTGGTGTACATGTTCATTTATTAGCGTGTGTAGTGTGTGAATATGGTCAGTGGTTCGATGTTTAGGGAGGAAGCCAATCTGAGATTTGCTGATGACATTGTGCTGCTTTAAGAAAGATGAAATCCGAGAGTTGACTATAGAGCAAAATACTTTTCCCAAATTACTGGTTACACAGATCCTCTGTAGTTATTAGGCTCGGTTTTGTCTCCACTTTTAAAGATGGTAGAGATGAATCCTGTGTTCCAGACCTCAGGAAAAACACCTGAACTCAAAATCAAATTAAAAAGTTTGAGTAATGCAATTTGCAATTCAGGAGAGCTGTTTTTAAGCATCTCGTTCTTTATCTTGTCAGGGCTTTATCTTTATCTTGATTTCTGACATTTGAGGGATTTCAGTTTTTCACTAAGTTCTTGTTGGGTTATTGGATAATCTAGTGGATTTTGGTTATTTTTGATGCATGATTCAAGAACATTCAATTTTTCGAGGACTTTTAATTGGTTGGGATTATTCAGAGGGTCAGTTTGAGGTGTATAGAGCTTCTCAAAGTAATCCTTCCTAATCTGACCATCTTGTACGGCTAACTCTTGTGGTTTTGTCTTGTTCAGACTGTTCCACATGCTCCAGAACTGACCCCTGATCAATTGATGTTGTGCTACAGGATGGCGGCTGGTACAACAGCAGCAGCAGCACGGCGTGCTGCGGGAGAGTGCACACAAGAGTTTTCTCGAATCAAACCAGAGATTTACCATACTGTAGACGGTAGAGTCGTAGTTGAAGATGAATTGCTGAACTTTATTGTGATTAAAATGCGAACACTAAGCCATGATGATATTGTGACGATTGTAACTAGCAGTTTCAGCTCTGAGCGGATTGAGACCTCAAAGGCAGTTTTGTCAGAGCTCCTTCCACATCATAAACGATGGATCTCCCATAGGGGACAAAAGAAGATGTTAATAATGTCAAAATGTGTCTGCAAGTGCTTAATGAATGCGGTGAAGAGATCTTCCTGGATGATCTACCGCCCGTCTCATTTAAACACATCGATGTGTCTGTGCTCCTTGGGAAAATGCAGCAAATTAATACTGACATTGACTACCTAAAAAGAACAATGGGAACTCAAGTAGCTGCCTGTGAAATGTTGCGGGAGGTTTCTGAGAAACTTGACGACCGGCTGACAGCTGTGGAGGGGCACTGTGAACCGGATGCTATCTGCCTCACTGCCGTGGAGACACAACTGGGTCTTGTGCCCAGCGTGTCAGGTCTTTCCTCGGCTGTGTTGGAGAGGCCAATAGGCCCTGGTCCTGTTTTCTGCCCTCCCTCTGCGGCTGATGGATGTTTGTCAGCGGCGCATGGTGAGACTGATGGCGGAAGACCGGCGCAGTCTTTGGATCCAGCCCTGGGACAAACGCAGACTCTCCCATGGAGCATGATGGTTAAGGATGGGTGCCGGCTGAAGCAGGTATCTGAGAACCCTGCACATCGAAGCCCCACACCTCGCACTGTTAAAACTCCAGCGAGGTTTGTGAGAAAGAAAACTGCCATAATTGGGACTGCTGTGGTTAGTAATATACTGGCTGTTAAAACAAAGTTGGTAAAGGTATTTGCAACAAAGTTTGATCTAAGTGTTGATGCCGATACTCTTAGTGACTACTTAAAGATGAAGCTGAATCGGGAAGTGACATGCAGAAAAATAGAGGCGACACAGAGCAGATTTAGCTCCTTTTGTATTTCTGCTGAATGTAATGATGTGGCCGAGCTATATGATCCGCAGCTTTGGCCCGCTGGGACTTTTGTCCGACGCTTCTATGAGCCTCGTCGCCCTAGGGGATCAGAAGGAAGACTGTCCGGGCCAGAGGATGCCCCCTGCTCTCGAGATGAGGGGCTGTTGCACGTTAATGATGCTAGTGTGCCTGCTGTAGTTGTGGGTGAGAACGGGATGAAGACCGGCTGCTCGGCTGGAAATGACAAAACATTGTAAAATGCGTGTTGTCTCATATAATACACGCGGGCTGCGAGTAGGTCATACTGCTTCTGATATATCAAAACGTCTGGTTGTGGATACATTGCTGGATGAGTGTGACATTCTGTGCTTGCAAGAAACGTGGCTGGCGAAACAAGATATGTATAAGCTGAACACTGTACACATAAACTTTCATGGGGCTGGAGAGTCCACTACTGACCTCAGTATAAAGCTGGTTCGGGGTAGGATAGCTGGTGGTGTAGCAATATTGTGGAACATCAAATATGACTCAATGGTGAATGTGGTGCGCCTAAATGTTGACTGGGCCATTGGGCTAGTGTGTAATTTTAATGAAAATAAATGTATTGTCTTAAATGTTTATACACCGTGTGAATCATATGAGCATGAGGATGAATTTTTGAACAGGTTAGCTTTTATTCAGACATTCATAGAGGAGAATAGTTCATCTTGTGTCTATGTTATGGGTGATTTTAATGCTGACATGTCAGATAGCAAATCTTTATTTGCAACACACTTACAGCAGTTTTGTAATGAGTCTAACTTAATTCTATCAAGCATTGCTTTGTTGCCTGACTCAAGTTTTACCTATGTTAGTGATGCGTGGAACACAACATCTTGGTTAGACCATATTGTCACCACAGCTGATGCTCATGCCTCACTGATAAATGTGGAGATCTGCTATGAACTTGCCACCTCAGATCATATACCTATTGCTGCTTTGTTAGAGGTTGAAAAACTCCCCCTGCTGTCCAGGAATAAGAAACTGGACTGGTCAAAGCTGAGTAAAGAGGAGGTGGCAGAATACTCATTGCGAACTGAAAGTTTTCTAAATGATATTCCACTGCCTTATGAAGTCCTAATGTGCTCAGATATTAATTGTAAGGATGTGCTACATGTTGAAAAACTCTGTGCCATGTATGATGGTATTGTGAAATGTCTTAATGTTTCCAGTGTACCGTTCTGTAAAAGAAAATGTAAGGTGCTTAACATTAGACCTGGGTGGAATGAGTTTGTGGCTGAGCAGTATGCTGAGGCAAGAGTGGCCTTTAGACTCTGGTCAGAGGCAGGAAGGCCCAGACATGGGGAATTGTTAGATAGAACAAAATGTACAAATGCTAGAGTTAAGTATGCATCACGTTTCATTAAGAAAAATGAAAATACAATGAGAGCAGACTCACTAGCCAGAAAGCTACAGAAAAACAACCCTACTGATTTCTGGCAAGAGGTCAAAATTATGAATAACAATAAAATATCTTTACCAGCTGACATTGAAGGTATTAGTAGCCCAGAAAAAATAGCTGAGCTCTGGCGAGAGCATTATTGTGACCTATTCAATTGTGTCAAAAGTAACCCAGTTAGATTCAATCATGAACATACTGATTTCTCAGCAGATATGATGGTTAGGGTAGCAGATATCTATGATCCCATTGATATGTTGGAGAACAACAAAGCCTGTGGTATGGACTACATTAATGCAGAACATCTCAAATATGCCAGCCATAAGCTCTGTCCTTTGCTTTCCATGTGTTTTAATGGTTCATGGGGTCCTGCCTAATGCTATTATGTCGGTTTTGTTACTACCTGTGCTTAAAGACAAGGCTGGTAGGCTCAGCAGTATTGACAATTATCGTCCAATTGCATTAGCCAGTATCTTGTCTAAAGTACTGGAGAGAATACTGCTAACAAAGTTAGAAATGTATGTTCTTACTACTGATAATCAGTTTGGTTTAAAAGAAAGCATTGAACCGATTTGTGTATCTATGCTCTTAAAGTGATTGTGTCCAGGTATAACAGCCTGCATTCGACCATGTTTTTATGTTTTATTGATGCGTCAAAGGCATTTGATAGAATCAATCATGAACGACTGTTTGTAAAATTGCTTGATAGAGGAGCCCCTACATTTTTAGTGAGAATTTTAATGTATTGGTATGCCCATCAAACGTTTCAGGTTAAATGGGACAATGTTGTATCTGCTCCATTCCATGTCAGTAACGGAGTGAGACAAGGAGGAATTATGTCTCCTATTTTATTTCATGTCTATATGGATGAACTGTCAGACCAGTTAAATAGGTTAAAAACTGTCTGTCTTGTGGGCAACACTGTTGTTAATCATCTAATGTATGCAGACCAGGGTTTCCCATACATTCATTAATTTGTGGCGGCCCGCCACAATATCAACGCTGACCGCCACGGATTGATTCAGATTTTTTAAATATTTAATATGGGTACAATTGTATTTTATTGTAGATCTGCGCGCTGCTTGCTCCCTCCCTCTCACAAACTGACAACGGAGGCACGCGCGACTAGCCCCTCCTCTTCGAACACGATCTGAATCAAAACATGAGCATGTGTTAGTTAGAGGACAGATCACCGGTGCTTAATGCTTATTCCCCAGCGAAGATTCCAGAATCAATCCGGAGTTGAATGGTTAGTAATGAACACTGTTGCTCAACATAACTCTGAGAAGTTAGTCTATGTTAAGCGCTGTTGCGTTTCCATTACAGATTCGCGCAAAACTTTTGTGTTTTTTTTTTTTCTAAATATCGATAAACAAAACGAAATTACAGCGTTTTCATTAACCGATGTTATGTGACTAAAACGTCATTTTTTTCCTCTCGCGATCAGTCATTCCATAAATCATGGCAATGGATATCACAGCAACCAGGCTAGACATTATATTATTATTATCTCCAGGTTCAGGTTTGTGTGTGTGTGTGTCCACCTCCAGGTCCAGTTTTGTGTGTGTGTGAGCCTGTGTGTGTCTGAGTCTGTGTGTGAGTGAGTCTTTTTGAATGTTTGAGTGTGTGAGCCTGTGTTTGAGTGTGTCAATAAGTTTGTGAGTTTGAGTGTGTGTGTGTGTGTGTGTGTGTCCATCTTCAGGGCCAGGTTTGTGTGTGTGTGTGTGTGTGTGAGCAAAATTTGCAACAAGAAGTCTGTGGAGCAGTCATAGCATAGAAAGTGTAGCAATGGCATAGCAATGTAGCAATAGCAATGTCTTTAAAGGGATAGTTCCCCCAAAAATGAAAATTCTACCTCAAGTTGTTCCAAACCTGTATGAGTTTCTTTGTTCTGCTGAACACAAAGGAAGATATTTGGAAGAATGTTTGTAACCAAACAGATCTCGGTCCCCATTGACTACCATGTTATATATTCTTTCCTACTATGGAAGTCAATGGGGACTGAGATCTGTTTGATTCTGTCATTCTTCCAAATATCTCCAAATTATCCCTTTAAGGTATCTGACACTAAGTGTTGGCAATGTAAATGTGTACCTGTCACTAAAAATATATGATATATTATATATATTTAACTTAACCCCCCCCCCGGTCCCCGGTCCCCAAACACCACACCACCGCAAATAGAATCTAATTCTGTGGGAAACACTGCAGACGATCTTGTCTTGCTCTGTCCTTACAGCGTTGGGCTGCAGCAGATGCTGAAAGTCTGCTCACAGTATGGCTTTGATTATGATATTAAATATAACACTAAGAAAAGCCACATAATGGTAGTTAGAAGCAATGAGGATAATAAATCAACTTTTCCGACTTTTTATTTGTCAGATAGCCCCCTTGCTGTGTGTGAGGAAGTTAAATATTTAGGTCATGTGATATCTAATGACTGGACGGATGACAAAGATCTATACCGTCAGCGCTGTAAAATTTATGCTCAAGCCAATATGCTCATAAGAAAGTTTTATATGTGTACTGACTCTGTGAGTTGCTCTTTGTTTAGAACTTACATCACACCGCTATATACTGCTCAATTGTGGTCTAACTATAAGAAAAAGAGTATGCAGCGGCTTAAGGTAGCATACAATGATGCAATGAGGTTGCTGCTCCGTGTCCCTAGGTGGCGTAGTGCGAGTCGTTTGTTTGTGTCTAATAGAGTGCCAACCTGCAACTGATGTTTGGTTTTATGTGTCGACTCGACAGTTCAGTGAACTATATAATCGAAGCCTTAGTCAGTCCTCTGAAAAGCTGTTACAGATACACTTCCAGGCTTAGACGACACTGGTGTAATAGCCTGTATATTATATAGACTATTATGGAATTTGTATGTATTTTTTGTATTTGTTGTTGTTGATTGTTGTGTTATATGGACCTGTGTCTGCAATAAAGGAAAATAATTGAGTTTTCCATCTTCTGTAGTGTGTTGTTATAATAGTTCAATTTCTTCTGTCTCACTGTGTTTTTGTGTTGTTTCAGAGCGTAACTCAGAGTGTTTAGAGCGTAACTCTAAGTTGACCGGATCTTTGTGTTTTTGATTTGAAATGAATCGTAGCTCTTGTCTTATTGTTTTACATTCATGGTCAAACCACTTTTCAGAAGGTTTTTGTTTAGCTTTATTTTTGTGTTTATATGTGGTTGTTTCATTTAAATGAGCATTTTTTGCTATATTTTCAAAAATGTCATTTATATGTTTAATTGCTAAATTTATTCCTTTCCAATTATTATCATATGTTGAATTGTTAAATAGTGTAATGGAACAGACAATTTCGTTTGACTTCAATGCTTTAATATATGTTTCAGCAGCACTACGAGTCCATCTATATAGTGCTTTGAGTTTATGTAGATGAATTGGCTTTTTATGAATTCCCCTTGATTTGTTGTCTTCCCCTTTAATGAAGAGATTGATCTGGCTGTGATCAGACAGGGGCGACTGATGTTTAACGACAAATGCACTGAAATGGGAAGGGCATATATTTGATATAGCACAATCTAAAACACTGTTCCCGAGATCTGAGCTATATGTAAACTGTCCACAGGAATCTCCTTTGATTCTACCGTTGAGGATATAAAGACCTAAAGTCTGACAGAGGTGGGCTAGCTCTTTCCCGTGTCTGTTGACTCCAGTATCCTGGCTATTTCTTCTCGGTAG
>NW_020528895.1:147500-200000 GCF_003368295.1 Carassius auratus | reverse complement strand
TTTCTTAGCTTGTGCTTGTGCTGGCAAGTTAAAATCTCTATAGTGCAGATCCTGTTTATAGAAAAAGTAGTACTCATACAAACACACTCCAACACTAAAACTTAAACACAGTCTCAGAGATCATTCATGTTCTTCTCTCTCTGCAGGCTGTATGACTGCAGTATTGGAGAGGAAGGCTGTGCTGCTCTGATTTCAGCTCTGAGATCAAACCCCTCACACCTGACAGAACTGGATCTGAGCCTTAATACACCAGGAGACTCAGGAGTGAAGCTGCTCTCTGCTCTACTGGAGGATCCACACTGTAAACTGGAGAAACTACAGTGAGTGTTATTATATTACTGAACACAAAAAAACTGTGTGAAAATACTGCCAAACAAAAACATTTCATGTTAAAGGGATAGTTCACCCAAAAATTAAAATGCTGTCATCACTTTACTTTTCTTCAAGACATTTCAAAACAGTATGACATTATTTGTGGAAAATATTTCTGAAGATATTTTGAGAAATGTTTGTGTCCACTCAATGGAAAGCAATGGTGCCCAAACTTTGGTTACCAACAATATGCAAATTATAAATGTTTTGTGTTTCACAGGAGAAAGAAGCTCATACAGGATAGGAACGACAATGAGGGAAGAAATATATATATATATATATATATATATATATATATATATATATACAGACCAAAAGTTTGGACACACCTTCTCATTCAAAGAGTTTTCTTTATTTTCATGACTATGAAAATTGTAGATTCACACTGAAGGCATCAAAACTATGAATTAACACATGTGGAATTATATACATAACACAAAAGTGTGAAACAACTGAAAATATGTCATATTGTAGGTTCTTCAAAGTAGCCACCTTTTGCTTTGATTACTGCTTTGCACACTCTTGGCATTCTCTTGATGAGCTTCAAGAGGTAGTCACCTGAAATGGTCTTCCAACAGTCTTGAAGGAGTTCCCCGAGAGATGCTTAGCACTTGTTGGCCCTTTTGCCTTCAGTCTGCGGTCCAGCTCACCCCTAAACCATCTGGATTGGGTTCAGGTCCGGTGACTGTGGAGGCCAGGTCATCTGGCGCAGCACCCCATCACTCTCCTTCTTGGTCAAATAGCCCTTGATGCCTTCAGTGTGACTCTACAATATTCATAGTCATGAAAATAAAAAAAACTCTTTGAATGAGAAGGTGTGTCCAAACGTTTACTGTAATACACTAAATTAAACATACAGATAAATAATTACAAAAATGACTGATTGACCATCTTTCTCTAATCCATAAATAACAGATTTACATGTACTCATTGCAATATTTTGATGGAGCCTTGTATAAACCAGCACTGTAGTGTATTTCTACATACTGTAGCACCAAGTCTTGAACATTTTAATCTGTTTGAGGAGTATTTATATAAGAGGAACAGCATTAATAAATGCTACTTTTTCTGCTGTCAGGTCTGCAGCTCTCACTCTTAGATTCATCTTTGAGCAACTGATGTTATGTATTTATTATCTCTGAATTGGATACTTATTGTTTAATTATGTAGTTAACATAAAACATTCTTACTTGACAAATAAAACATTATATTTGGTTTATTCTGATCTCTTCTGAACTCATCATGACTAGTAGATCATGTGGAGGCTGATGTTTCCTCAAATCTGTGTCCAGGACAGAATAGACTAAAGGCTCATGGATGAATGGAGCAGCAGGAACATCATCAGAGACCTTTTGATTTCTGTCTAGCACTGACTTAACAAGTTGTGCTGAAGTGACTAACAAACTACACTTTTGTTCTGAGCAAGCAGTAGACGAGTGATTTAAAGATTTAAGTTAACCTTGTAGTGAATCTGTTCAGTTCAGACCGGAGAGTTTGTAAAAGTGAAATCCACAGACTCCGGTGTGTTTGAGACTCAAATGTGACAACGGGTCCCTGATGAATCAATAATTGAAAGTATCCACCTTATCCTTCAATGCAGAAGTAAGCGATGGGTGAGACTTCTAGTTCATTAGCTGCAATAAGGAAATAATGAGAATTACAAAGCGCAGTAAACGGTAAAACTGTTTGCACTACAGACCAGTGTGTTCATAATTAAGATAATACATTAAAATAATATGGTAAGACACACCAATTTGTAATATCAAGCAGCAGAACAAGCTGTTTTGTACAGTTAAAAATAGCTAGAAGGAACTGAGACCAGAAGTAAGACCCATAAAATATACAAATTAATAGGATGTCCAGAATAATAAAATACCTCAATTAATTTTAACCAATATTTGTGATTAGTTACTAATTAGAAACACATTCTACATTTAATAATCACTTGAAAATTAGAGTCAGATTAAACATAGAGATACAATAATATTTAAAACCTCAATCCAAATTAAGTGAACTGAACCTCAAGTGAAATATATGTCATAGTTATACTAAAAAGTTACTCTTATTTTAACACTATCACCTATATAATATTATAAACTAGTTCAGCATCACAATCATGAATCATGTGGGTAGAGTTCATTTAAAATAATGATTTAGCTGCTGTATTATAATCTCTATAGCAGTGATCCTGGTTTATAGAAAAAGTAGAGCTCATACAAACACACTCACAAACACACTCCAACACTAAAACTTAAACACAGTCTCAGAGATCATTCATGTTCTTCTCTCTCTGCAGGCTGAGTAACTGCAGTATTGGAGAGGAAGGCTGTGCTGCTCTGATTTCAGCTCTGAGATCAAACTCCTCACACCTGACAGAACTGAATCTGAGAGGTAATAAACCAGGAGACTCAGGAGTGAAGCTGCGCTCTGCTCTACTGGAGGATCCACACTGTAAACTGAAGAAACTACGGTGAGTTATTTAGTCAATGCTTTCATTTATCATCTTATATTAAAGCAGATCTTAGTGTATTTTATCTTTCTCTTTATTGTACAGTATTTGACAGTGGAAACTCCACGAGCTCCAAACAACTGAATCAAAACAACACGTCTTGAACAAGACTGTCACCTGGACATTAACCTCCTGGGGTCGAAGCATCAGTGCGGTCTGTGTAATATTTTCTTGATGACTGCGAACAGAACTAAAAATACTTTGATCATTTTTGATCATACAGATAAGAATAAGGTATTGTTTTAAACTGGACATGGTGTACTTTTATATTAACGGTGCTGTCTGTCAGGTATTTTATAGATGGATTGTGTATAAATGTTATGTTTAAATATAACATTTTAATATAGAAATATTTAATGATTGCAAAAATGAAATAAGATACTTTTTGTAATGTGGTGTTTGGGTTTTGTTTCATGTTCTTGTTTTCATGTCTCTTATTTTGTAGTTTGTTTCTTGCTGTTTGTCATACTTCCCTTGCCCTCATGTATCTCTGCCTTGTGGATGTGTCGTGTTCTGATTGGTTTATTGTCTTATCATGTGATTATCTGTTTGCTCATTAGTTTGTTCATGTCATGTGACCCTCATTGTCTGTTATAAGTACTCATGTTTTTGCCACTGTCCCTTGTCATGTATTAATGTTGTAACCTGCTGTCGGTGAGTCTACTCTGTTCATGCCTCGTCAAATCAAGTCAAGTCAAGTCTGTTAAAGTCAAGTCTTTGTTTATTGTTTGTTTATTGTTTGGATTTTGGATCACTCTGTAAATAAACTGCACTTGGGTTCTCACAACGGTTCGCCTTCATTGGACTCGTTACACTTTTTTAAATATGAAACTACAACTGCCAGTAGGTGCAGCAAGTGACTGTCTTAATGAGTGAGTTGAATCAACTGAGTCGTTGAAAAATCTGATTCATTTAACTTCGCAAACGATTCAGCGGTTTTGCTGTTTGTTCTCATTTCTGATGGAGCAAAAACTGACTTTTGTGTCTGAAAATCAGGGAATCTTCCAATAATTCGTTTTTTTTTATATATATATATATTGATTTATTTATTATTATTATTTATTTATTTATTATTTTTACCTTTTACCTTTTGTGTGTCATCTTTAATGTTAAATTCTTACCAGTTAAATCAGCATTCAGAGATATAGAAGCTGCGTCTGAAGATGATTTTAGATATATTTACAGTTTAATGCTGATCAGACGGCTGAAGGTACATTTACACAGCAATTACAAATGTATAATGAAATGAAGTTGTTTTATGCAATATTTTTAATACAGAAATATGAATGAAATTAATCAATGAAATGATGCTTCACTTATGGAAGTAAGTCATTGTGTTAATAAAGGAGCCTTTTATTCAATTAATTCATTCAAAATGCTTCATTCAGGAATAAAATTAAGCGGCTGTCTATAATAATTAGTAATTGCATTGTTGTCTATAATAATGTGTTTTTGAAAGACAGGAATGATGAATGTGCACAGACCAATGGCCAAGGTAAGGTCTTTCCTTAAATATATTAAATCTCAGTTTGTTTTTCCACCATCATCATCATGATCATGATTTTGATTGTAAAATGACTGTAATACTGTGTCCAAAGTGAAAGAGCTCTGTCTGGAGGTCTGGGGTTTCATGAGACAGCAGCTACCAATCTCTACTCGTCACCTTTCACTCCCTCTCAAGGATTTGACAGAGTTAGAGAAACCAGAGCGGATCGTTCAACTAAAGATGCCAGACGTGATGGTCATTTAAGAGTTATTTATATTTATTTTACTTGATTTTTATTTGTTTATTTTGAGAAAAGAACATTTTTAATTCAACACACATCTACCAGGTGAATGCTGTTTTTAATGTTTTCTAGCAGGAAAACTACATCACCACGACATTTATTTGTAACATATCCATGTTTTGTGTGAATATGTCCCTGACACTCTTTTCTCTTTCTGAATGAGTTTCTCTCTTTTGTTGAACACAAAAGAAAATGTGTTAAAGAATGTTAGTAACCCACACTGTAAAAAATCCAGTCAACAGTGAGTTATGCTAATGTTGACTAAATTAATAAAAACTAATCCAGCCAACACTGAGATCATTCTGCACGTGCACGAGCCTGAGTGACTTCACGGGAGAAACATCATATCAAGTTCATGAGTCAGGTAAGTGACACTAAATAAATGTTAGACTCATTTTATCGATAAAAACATACAGCATATACGATGTTTTGAGTGGATATATAGAAGTGTTTTATAGTCGTGTGTCAGAAGAAAAATAAAAATTAAGGCTTTGTTATGTCAAGTTCACGCGTCAACTGAATTTGTACCCACATGGAAAGAACCTATATGTGGATATATGCGCATATATGAAACCTATATGCAGTGTATATGCACATATATGATAATATATGTGCTGCATATATGCGTATATATGCCACATATAGGAAAAATTGAGGTGCATATATTTGCATATACAGGATATAAGCCCTATACATACAAGATATGTCTTCTATAAAGCTAATGGCAGGATCTGGTCATTTTGTAGCTCATATCCACTGATCTATAATATAGATCAGTGCTCATATCTCATTTTTGAGATAACTCATATTTTCTATTATCAAGGCAAAAATAATTAACGAAAAAAATTATGCAAGAACTTATGTATGTGCGAACACATGAAATTGGTATCACATGTAATTGGCATGTTATGGAATTTAACTATGGCAATATATTAACATGATATACAGAGCCGGACAGTAACGGAGTACATTTACTTGAGTACAGTACTTATGTACAATTTTGAGGGATCTGTACTTTACTCGAGTATCATTTTTGGGGAGTACTCATGACTTTACTCAACTACATTTGAGAGGCAAATATTGTACTCTTTACTCCGCTACATTTCTATCCATGACCGTAAGTACCCGTTACTTCTTCGGCCCCGTCCACACGGAGACGGACCCCCAATCTTTTTTTCCCTCGTCTCAAGAAATATCCCCAATAGTATGTTCCTGCACAACTGGAGGCTGCAGTTCTAGGACCCGTTTTTCGTGACAGCGCCACCTACCGTACTGGACAATATAGCGAGGGCTGCAGTTTCAGGAACTCAGTTCTAGTACACCGTTGGTTTAGTTTGCAGTCACGTTACATGGGATATAGCATCAATATATTAATCTCAGTAGTATTTGTTTTTAAATGTTATTTTTGATTCAAAATGCAGCAGAGGTTAATTACGAAGTGTGCTTTGAGTCACAATTTTACATTTAAACATGAATTTATGTAGTACCCTAACCGCCTGGTTAGGGGAGATATACAGTCAATAAAAGACACAGGACACGGAGCTGCTGCAATATCTTCTGAGTCTCTGTATTGTCTCACATTAATGCAAATAATTCTGCATTCTCATATGTCATATAAAACGTATAACAACATCTCTTTTAGAGAAAAACACAATATATGGAAAAAATATATAGAATTACTCACAGCTTCTCAACAGGTACGGTTTCCATCAATTAAACAAATAATTTCAATAGAAATTTGAATTACACATTAATAGTACTATGTACTGTATATTGCATACAATATTCACATGTGATACTCTACATTTTAAACGTGTCGTTTACCATGTCTTCAACTCTTTTAAACTTCTTAAATTAGCTCAAGAAAGCATGTCAGCAAAACTAATTAACATTATCTCTTTACATACCATTAGTATGAACACATATTATTTTCTCTTATGAATCAACAGATTACTTTTCTTTAAGCACTGTCACCTGTAACTTAATTGTTAAATTAGTTCTCAAAAACACCAGTTTGGTATTCATTCACTGCGTTTTCACATTTCTATGACTGCATGGTCTCTGCCATCAGTTTAGCATTCACCAGTTGTACACGTGATAACTTAGACACGCTGTAAACTTGAACCGAACTTTTAAACATAAATACACAATGCATACACTTCAAACAATAACACTTGCCATTTTTTACAGCCTTGACTTACATAAAGTGTATTTCCACTACAATTTACTAATATCATACCTGGTTAGGGGAGATATACAGTCAATAAAAGACACAGGACACGGAGCTGCTGCAATATCTTCTGAGTCTCTGAGCAGCGCGCCCCCTCCCCCAGCAAGTGAAAGTCCCAAGGCAAAAGTAATCAAATAATCGATCATCCATACTAGGTAAGGAATACCAATCACCATCATCCAAAATAATACACTATGCCTTAACGGCATTTAGTTTATTTTTTAATGACAACAACATTTTCTCATGACACTAATTATTATTAATTATATATTTATATATATATATATATTTTTTTTATACTTTATTTTTTTAACCACCACATTTACACAAAATATAAATTAAATATAAGTTTTGTAAAATTGATGTATATCAATTTTAAAACAATTGTAAAAAATGAAGAACCTTAAAAGTCTTAGTCTTTTGAATTATACAGTATATAGATTAACCTCCTTAAGGTGAATTAGCTCATTATCAGGTAAGTTAAAGTGGAATCAGCGTATGGAGTCACTAAATTACAGCCGACATTTTAAAAGTTGTTGAGAGGCAAGACAAGACACAAGAATGATTCAAGAATGTTTATATATATATATATATATATATATATATATATATATATATGTATATATATATATATATATATATACAGTGAGGAAAATAAGTATTTGAACACCCTGCTATTTTGCAAGTTCTCCCATTTGGAAATCATGGAGGGGTCTGAAATTGTCATCGTAGGTGCATGTCCATTGTGAGAGACATAATCTAAAAAAAAAAATCGCAATGTATGATTTTTTAACTATTTATTTGTATGATACAGCTGCAAATAAGTATTTGAACACCTGAGAAAATCAATGTTAATATTTGGTACAGTAGCCTTTGTTTGCAATTACAGAGGTCAAACGTTTCCTGTAGTTTTTCACCAGGTTTGCACACACTGCAGGAGGGATTTTGCCCACTCCTCCACACTGATCTTCTCTAGATCAGTCAGGTTTCTGGCCTGTCGCTGAGAAACACGGAGTTTGAGCTCCCTCCAAAGATTCTCTATTGGGTTTAGGTCTGGAGACTGGCTAGGCCACGCCAGAACCTTGATATGCTTCTTACAGAGCCACTCCTTGGTTATCCTGGCTGTGTGCTTCGGGTCATTGTCATGTTGGAAGACCCAGCCTCGACCCATCTTCAATGCTCTAACTGAGGGAAGGAGGTTGTTCCCCAAAATCTCGCAATACATGGCCCCGGTCATCCTTTGCTTAATACAGTGCAGTCGCCCTGTCCCATGAGCAGAAAAACACCCCCAAAGCATGATGCTACCACCCCCATGCTTCACAGTAGGGATGGTGTTCTTGGGATGGTACTCGTCATTCTTCTTCCTCAAAACACGTTTAGTGGAATTAAGACCAAAAAGTTATATTTTGGTCTCATCTGACCAAATTACTTTCTCTCATGACTTCTCTGGATCATCCAAATGGTCATTGGCAAACTTAAGACGGGCCTGGACATGTGCTGGTTTAAGCAGGGGAACATTTCGTGCCATGCATGATTTCAAACCATGACGTCTTAGTGTATTACCAACAGTAACCTTGGAAACGGTGGTCCCAGCTCTTTTCAGGTCATTGACCAGCTACTCCCGTGTAGTTCTGGGCTGATTTCTCACCTTTCTTAGGATCATTGAGACCCCGCGAGGTGAGATCTTGCATGGAGCCCCAGTCCGAGGGAGATTGACAGTCATGTTTAGCTTCTTCCATTTTCTAATGATTGCTCCAACAGTGGCCTTTTTTTCACCAAGCTGCTTGGCAATTTCCCTGTAGCCCTTTCCAGCCTTGTGGAGGTTTACAATTTTGTCTCTAGTGTCTTTGGACAGCTCTTTGGTCTTGGCCATGTTAGTAGTTGGATTCTTACTGATTGTATGGGGTGGACATGTGTCTTTATGCAGCTAACGACCTCAAATGGGTGCATCTAATTTAGGATAATAAATGGAGTGGAGGTGGACATTTTAAAGGCAGACTAACAGGTCTTTGAGGGTCAGAATTCTAGCTGATAGACAGGTGTTCAAATACTTATTTGCAGCTGTATCATACAAATAAATAGTTAAAAAATCATATATTGTGATTTCTGGATTTATTTTTTAGATTATGTCTCTCACAGTGGACATGCACCTACGATGACAATTTCAGACCCCTCCATGATTTCCAAGTGGGAGAACTTGCAAAATAGCAGGATGTTCAAATACTTATTTTCCTCACTGTATATATATATATATATATATATATATATATATATATATATATATATATATATATATGTGTGTGTGTGTGTGTGTCATTTTTGGGACAACATCACAACAGCACCAAAGTGAACCCCTTTTCCATCAGTTGCTTCATGGATAGAATGGCTGTAGGCTTCAACTCTAGAGAAAGAGAGAGCGAGAGACAGAGAGAGATAAATAAGAAACATTTGTTTAACATATTCAACTGGAATATATATATATATATATATATATATATATATATATATATATATATATGAAAAGTGAAAGTCCTTGCAGCATGTGGTGCATCTCTTCAATCCGGACAGGGATCTCCCTTTTTGGATTGTTATGTATCTTGAAAAAGAGAGAGCCTACTTGTTAGAATATTTTGAGATCATGAAAATATCCCTAGTGCCTTTTTTAATCATCTGTCCTACAATGAGCCTAACTGAATCCATAAAATCACTTCATATTGGCCATGCAGAACATGACAGAAACTAACACATGATATCAATGGACTGTATGTGGAGTAGACCTGCAGATTAGGCCAAATTGTATTCAAACAATTGAATCCAAACGCCTCATTCATCATTGCAAAACAATGCCAAAACAACAGGCTAACACATACTGCAACTAGGCAGTCAGTGCAGTTTAATTATGAAAGATATTTTATACATAAATATGGTAAAACAACGACTATTAAGCCAGTATTCACACTAATACATTAAGCTGCAGGTAAATCTTACAAACCTTACATCAACCATGCTCTTGTCATCTAAGTTTAATAAGTTTAATTAATGTGCAGGCTAGATTCACTTATAATACTTCGTCATTAAAACTCAACAAGGATTTATGAAATCATGGCCACGAATTAACTTCGTAGTAATTAATAAAACTAGCTCACAAATTCTTAATTTGGTGGGAATTAATTATTAATTCATAGTTAGCAGTTCTCACTATGTAATCTTCACACCGTTTAAACATTATAAAATAAAACTTAATTAAATATCGGTACTCACCGTCTGATTGCTGTCCACGTCGTCCATCTTTAATTAGTTTTGATCCAGTATGGTAGGTGGGGCTGTCACAAAAAAACTAGGGTCCTAAAACTGCGGTCCTGAAACTGCAGCCTCCGGTTGTGCAGGAATAGAGTGCCGAAGTTATGACGTCACTTTGTAGGCCAAAACGCGAAAGTGAGTTAGCATTTTAGCACTACGGGTTCCCTCGCCCTAAAGTCTATTGGTTTTTTGAATGGGTTTTTGCTAAATCGCCTGAAATAAGGTCTGTGGTTAACAATAATAATAATAATAATTCCTTACATTTATATAGCGCTTTTTCTAGACACTCAAAGCGCTTACATAGTCAGGGGGTATCTCCTCATCCACCACCAGTGTGCAGCATCCACCTGGATGATGTGACGGCAGCCATAGTGCGCCAGAACGCCCACCACACACCAGTATGGCGAGTGGAATGTGACAGGATTACCTGCCGAAGTCGACAGTCGTGTACTTTTACGTGTGAGAAGGGTACTTCGCCTCAACTGACGTCGCCTCAACTGACGCGTGATAAGTATGTCGCCTCAACTGACGCGTGATAAGTATGTCGCCTCAACTGACGTCGCCTCAAATGACGCGTGATAAGTACGTCGCCTCAACTGACGTCTGCCAAAAAAAATAAAAAAATAATACTAAATAATAAATAATACTAACCTCTAAATAACCTCTAAATAATACATCATCATCGGAGGTGTAATTTTACCAAGTAATAAAATGAAAGTGAACATGTTTTTCTATAATCCAGTTATAATAAGTAATATCTGAAGTATACTTTCATGCATATAGTAATGTATTTGATTTTACTTAAGGGATATATTTGTATTTTACTTAAAGGATAGTTCACCAAAATCAAGAACTTCATAATCAAGTAATCACTGATAAATAATTTACTCATTTTCATGTCTTTCCAAACCTGCAGGATTTTATTTCTTCTGTGGGACATAAAAGTTATTCTAAGACTTTCCTATAACCCAACACTTTTTCCATGTCCCTCAAACATATGATTTTTGGCTTCCGATAAGTATACAATGGCTCATTTCACTGAATATTACAAAAAACTATCATGACTAATATTTATAAAACATATCATATATGTATTCATAAAAAAAAAGAGATAACATGATAAACAGCCAAGTATGACCCATGCTCAGAATTTGTGCTCTGCATTTAACCCATCCAAAGTGCACAGTGAACACACACCCGGAGAAGTGCCACTTTGTCACTTTAGTAGTTTATCAATTTATTTTCTGGTATTTTTTTCCCCCTTTTTTAATTTGTTGACTTCTGCTGTTTTCAGATTTCATTACTTAAACATTGTTCGTACTCTGCTTGCTCATGGAATAAAGCAAAGTATAAAAAAATTGACACTGCTTTATTTAATATTGTGGGAAGAGGTCTTAAAGCCATCACAATTCTCTGAATCATAATTTTGGATTGTGAGAAATCTATAAATGAAAAAAAAAATACTAAGAATAAAATTCAAAGTATACTTTCATATTATGATCCAACTGTTTTGATGACTTGAAAACAAAATATACATTTTTTTTTTTTTTAAATGGTTATTAAATAGTTAAACTTGAGTAAAAGTCACAACAAGAAAACCATGTGATGTTTCAGATGAAAGTTTAATCATTTAATAACAAATATATTATCGGTTGGAGTTTTTGTAAATGTTTTACAATACAATCTTTAATCTTTAACTGTTATTTAATTAACAAAAGTACAAATAAAATAATTTAAAAGATTAAATATATTTTGTAAATATAAACACATTTTAATTTTGATGGCTGCAAAAATAATAATAATAATAATAATAATAATAATAAAAAAAATGAAAGTGAAAGAACACCTCCTGCATGAAAAATAATCAAATTAGTAAGTAACCCCTGAATGAAATAACCAAAATATATTTAAAAGCTTCGAATATCTCAGCTCTAATGAATGTAAGTAATATTATTTTTGGGCTTTATTTTTTTTGCTCATAACTTTATAAAACATAAAACAAAAATAAATACCATTATTTAGATTCTCCTGATTAAAAAGAGCCCCAGATCACTATAATCCGTCATTATCTAAAGATATTCCTATTAAGTTATAACACGCATTAAACTACACAGGAGCTTGGCAAAAAAAAAAACAAAAAAAAAAAACATCAAAGATATCTGTAATGGCGATTTCGTTCGTAACCTCATGAAATATCATATATCAAAGAAAAAGGCATGTCATTATTTGCAGAAAATCCATCATTTAGATCCTAAGATATCTCTCATAAAGCTATAATACATAAAAATTAATTATGACATGGAGCTGAGCAAAATATGAATTAATTAATTAAATAATATATATATAAAAAAAAAATCAGAGGTTGCACTCTTGCCAAACATGCATAGATCTTGAAAAATGACATTCTTTTCAGAAAATTCTTCTGATTAATAAAACAAAATTTACCATAATCAGTCGATCAGATCGATAGATAAATATTCCTCATAAAGCACAACACATTAAATCAGACAGGGTCACAGGGACACATATGATGCAGCAAAGAAAAAAAGGCCCAATGCTACAAGTTTTTATTCGTAACTTCTCGAAACATGCACATAATTGGATGTCATTATTTTCAGGAAATTCTCCTGATTAAAAAGAGTTTACCATAATCTGTCATAGATCTAAAGATATTCATCATTTAATTATAAACTCCAAGTGTGCACATTGTGTAACTTTCTCGTGGATTTTTATGCTGGTCATGTCATAACACATGCTCTCATTGTGGAAAATGTCATATCATTATTTACAGCAGATTCTCACGATTGAAATGAGTCTAAAATCAAAACAACCCATTTCGTATTTCGTGTGAATAATAATACTTAAACCCATGAATCAAAGAAATCAGTTGGAAATATCCTTTGAACACTTGGCAAGCAGAATATAAAACCTAGAATGTTTCTGTAGTTTATCTTTTATATAACTTATATAACTATATATAATTAAAGAAATAAAATCTTTTTTTTGTGCCTTGTACCCTAATATGTCAGAAACATCATACAGCTCAGTTAGTTTTTGTCATATGTAATTTGAAAGGTCTCATAGTAAAATAAAACAAGTGTAATTATTTAGGACTTTGACTAAACTTGAAATTCAAAACAAAAGTTTATAAACTGTCAAGGACTAAGAGAAAGGCTACCTTGGTCCCAAATGCTGTAACTTTTGATTACTTCATGATATCACCATAAAATGTAATTCACATACATGAATGAATCATGTAGAACATCACCAAAAATGAAATTTTCTCCTACCTTATTTCAGACAGGAACCACATTGGCAAGTTTACTTGAGTATATTGAACACAATTTATCTTTGGCGGTATGGTTCCTTATGGGGGTTCTTGCTCCCAGAATAACTGAACATACAAGAGCTTTAACATTAACCCCCTGGAACCATGAATTTAGAAATACATAACAACTTTAAATAAAGTCTTTAAAGCAAACAGTGATAATCTGGTAGATGTGGCAGAGGGACGTCTATCCTGTAGCCTGGTTATGAAGATGGGTGTCTCTCAGCAGTGAGGTCCACCAGCTAAGATTTTGGAAGCCTTAGTGATCTGAAACAAAGAAGACGACAGCCACAAGGTGCGCAGTAATGTGCTCATGCTCATAATGGGGAGGGAGGGTTGTGAGCCGTTGAGCATACTTACCGAGCAGTAGTGCCACGTATATATATGTCCCGTGTCTAATAGGAGAGAGGTGGTGATTGGAGCGTTTTGACAGATGACCGCATCAGCTGTTCACAGCCTTGCCTCCATGGCCTGACTGAACTAACGCTGCGCTCGATTTATCTTGAGATGAATATAAGAGAGATATAAAAAAATATCCCTTGACCAAGCAAATTTCTCTTACATTTTATCATCTATTTCTCCACATGAGAATATTCAGAGGGCAAAGATTTTTCCCTCTAAAAATATAGAAAGATTTCTATCAAATGATACCATCCTTTTGACTCTCCTTGCTACAGTTTTTGAGTTATGAGTCATTATTTTTGAGTATGTCAAAGCAAAAACAATACCTTCACTGAGGTGAAGCCTCGGGGCTAAAAGGGTTCAAACTGTCTATAATCAGAGTAAATTGGTAATAGGTCAGGGTATCAGGTTTGACTCATCAGAAAGCTATACATCAATTCTATGCAGTGATGCCACGGATTCTCTCAGATAGTCAGAGACAATGGAAATGTGTGATGTGCTCAGATGAGTCCACTGGGAAAAACAGATGAGTTCTCAGTCCCAAAGACCAATGGGCCATCCAGACTTTTACCAGTGACAGATGCAAAAGCAAATATTTGTTACTGGATGGGGGTTTATCAGAGCAAGAGGCTTGGTGACTGGCATGTGTGAGGGTACACTGACATGGAGGCATTACATGTCATTGGTATTGTACAGAGACATATACTGCCATCAAGATGAAATCTTTCAAGAGAAGTCCATGGTTATTAGACAAAGACAACACCAGCTCTCATTCTGTCCTTCTCTCATTCATGTGCTACAACAGCATGGTTTCGTAGAGACAGAGTGAATGTGCTAGATCAGTCCAGATCTGTCTCTTATGTTGAACATCATGAACCCTAACCCATCATGAAAAGGACATCCAGGCAATGATGACCACAGACTGATGAGCAGCTGAAGTCTTGTAAAAAAAACTATTAGTATCTTCAATTTACAAAAAATTAAACATTGTAATTTAAAAGAGTTGCTGGGACACAGTGTTAAACATGTCTCTGTCCCAGTTATCTTATATTTACAGATTACCAATTATTTGGTCAGTGAAAACATTGAAAATCTTTTCTTTGCACTTTTGCCAATCAAATAAACAATAGAATTATGATTTTATTATAAGATCTTGATTTTATTGCATTTTAAAAATCTTTTTCTGATTTGGGGTTGTATTTAATCCTATCTTGATGTTTTATGTCTTATTGATGTCTATAAAAGTTAATGTAATGATAAATATAAGATTCAAAGATTTATATGTACTGTAATTATATAAAACTATACGGTCAGCGCACCATAGTTATGCAAATGAAGTAGATCATCGCGTTTGATTCAATTCATAAGGAATTAAAACTCGAAGCACATTTGGGTTCAAATCAATCCCATCTAGTGGACAACATTAATATCACAGCCTTAGCGTCCCAAATGTTATAAATTAATAAACCTAAGCATGTTTGCTTAGAACGACTTTGTTCTCGACGCATTTAATGTTAAAGATCGAATGTCTAATGAATATCTATTATAAATACAACTTTATTTCTGTTAAAATTACACTCATCTATGTCAAGATCACAAGGAAACAACAAAGAAATGTAATTCAAGCAGAAATCATGCATTTCCTCTCAGTTTGTCCCTACTTTTTGTAGCATCCAAGCAAACTGAACATTAATGTGCTGTACTTCAACACCAACTTAACAGATAAACAGAATTTATCAAACACAAAATAGACTTCATGCAGTAATTATTATGCACTATTACCATGTTTGGGAAATATCTAAATAACAACCTATTACAAATGCATCTACTGTAATGCAAACTTTACATTTCGTGTAAAGTGACGTATATTGAGACGATGTATATATCAGGCGTCTTGTGAGGCGACGTATATTGAGACGGCGTATATATCAGGCGTCATCTAAGACAACGTAGCTAGTTCAGACGTACTTAGAACACGTACTATTTTTGATAAATTTCTTACGTACGCCGTCGTCACGTCGCCGCCTATGATTGGTTCCAACAGTGACGTCGCCGTGACGTCGCCGCGGGTCTGACGTCTGCCCTCCCATTCAATCCCATTCAAAAATGGACACGGACTGACGGCGACGGAAGGGTTGACTGCTCCTTCTCCTGCTAAGCCTTAGATTTGGCAGAATTCACACTTCATACACCAGCTTACTGGTGGAGAGGAGACGGAGTGATGAAGCCAATCAGCAGATATGGGGATTGTTAGGAGGCCATGATGGTCAGAGGCCAATGGGCGAATTGAGCCAGGATGCCGAGGTCACACCTCTACTCTTTTCGAAAGACATCCTGGGATTTTTAATGACCACAGAGAGTGCACAAAGCCTCTAAATATTTTCACGTTTTGATTTATGACATAAACCCCACAAGTTATAACCTGCTTGTGATTTTTTTTAAACTTTATTGTGTCTTAAAAACGGTGGTTGCTAACAAGTTGCTAAAAGGGACTACATCCCTTTGGCGGGGACTTTAGACGCCATGAAATCTCTCACTTGCCGGCGTTTCACCCTCATGTTCATCTCAGTTAATATACATAACGTTATATATTTAGTCTTTTCAAATTGTAGTTTTTACAAATATTATTGTACACAGAATTCTATGATATTAAGGCAACCGATTACTTGGCGGCTGGCTTGACCGCACTTTTATTTCTGTGGAGAGACTGTAGTTCGACAATGGTGTTTTGTTTTGTCCCGAGATGAAAGCACAAGTCGTTGAATGAAAGATGCTCGTTTTCCGTCCGAATCCGATGTTACCCAGCGGAGACTCTGGGTTCGTGCCATAAGATAAGCTCACACAACGATGATTTCCATGTGAACATCGTATTTACTGCCTTAATGTGGCCACGACGAAACTTTAATGGTGCATATTGCTTAACACGCTATTGTTACTTTGACGGTCAGATGGTGTTAAAAAGGCTAGCAAGAATAAACGTTTTTCATAACCAAATCAACAGCTAAAATACCTTTGTCTTTCTCTTAAAATATCTAAATCCTTGTTTACTTTGCCACTGTTTAATATATTAGATCCGCTGCAGTTGTATTAAAGGCTAACGTTAAGTCGAGAAATGTGTTTGTTTAAGATATTCAAAATAATACCTGGTTTATTGGCTTATTGTAACTTGTTTGGATATAATTAAGAAGGGTCCTGCTCCCTGATATTTGTTAACTTGACTTTTACCCACTTATGATTGTATTTGTAAACAGCATTAGTTAAGGCATTAGGTAACTGATATTAATCTTTGTTATTTTAGTAGTAAATGTAAACTATATTTAATGTGCTATATAAATGTTGACAGATCAATGAAGAAGATTAATGTAAATGCTGAAAAACTCCATTCTAATATAATACAAATATTTTATTGTGTGATTTCCTCCCACCCCACTTTGTAATTTTAATCTGTAAAGGTGTAACTTCCATAAAACATTGCTTATTTTGAATTTATCCTTAGACGAGCTGACCGGAAACCCAGTGTCCATTCTCGCATCTGCAGCTGTCATTTTCCTGCAGGGGGAAAAAATGACCCTGTTTTGTTTTTATCCACAAACGATGTTCCCACTGGACAAATTTGGAAAGATCATTCATACTCCCTGAGACAGGATAGCGCTGATGTGCCTAAAAATGTTCAACCACCCATTGTAGCAACAATGCCATCTTTCCCTGTAGAGACCTGTTGTGTGAATTATCAGTTTTTGCAATTAGTATATAGTTTGTTTTCAGTTTACTTATTTTATGAAAATAAAGATGTTTACTACAACTCTTGCTTTAAGGTTTCTGTGGCTAAGTTATTAGAGCATTTTATTAACTGTGCAAAAGGTTGCGAGTTAAATTCCCAGAGAACATGCTGATATGTATAGCCTGAATGCACTGTAAGTCGCCTATCTGACAAATACCAAAAATTAAATGTTAAACTATTGTATACTACTTGTATACTATTGTAACTACACTCCAGTCAGCTCACAGTAATGTAATTGTGAGATAAAATTTACTGCACTAGTTCTCACATTGGGGCTTGTGGATTACCAGGTAAAAATATATAGAAAATGTATATATGGTATATGGTTTATTCAGAGAACATATATGGTTTATTTATATTATATTATAATAAGCATTTGTTGATGCTATTGGACAATTCTCTTTAAATTCAACATATGTAATTATATACAACTATTATATAAAATGTTTGGAATTTAACTGTGTTATGCTTGTTCAGAGATTGTTTGTATAGTTATCTTAAATACATAGAACACTATTATAACTCATCTAATGTTATCCCTCCCTAATTTAGATAATCTTTAAAGTTTATTTGGGGCACAATGATAAGGTATAATAATCTTAATCACAAAGAAAATAATATTAAGGTTTAGAGTTTAGAGTTACACATAAAATTAGTTTCTAACATTTTTGAAAAAAAACAAAAAACAATAGGCAGATCATAATGAGCGAGCGTGTTTTTTAAAATAAAGTTTGAGGAAGCTTGATGATGACGTTGATCCGCGACCATGGTGTGCTGTAGTCCGTTTATAGCCTACCGTTAGCATTTTATATCTGACGGCTTTATTTACGCTTCAAAATATATACATTTTGGAGTAATTTGAAAAGATTATCTTGATAGACAAAACGTGTAAGGGTCATAACTCTTTGTTGAACACCGATCTTATTTTTTGCGATTTTCCAAATGTCTATGGGAAAAATGCATGGCTTTTCGATCGAGGGAACCCATGCGCCGCTAACTTCCGGCTTGGCCTACAAAGTGACGTAGTATACATGCCAGACCAGCATGTGGCGCTGTAATTCTGCCACAGAGATACACTTTTTTTTTAAACGGAGAAGAAGACATGGATTTGCTGATAAACCTTGCGCGTGGTACACAAACGAACATGGAACAATACATTTATTAATCCGTGTTAATGTTAGTTAATAAAAAATAAAATCCTTCAGTTTTTGTTCATGTTTTTGTTGCTGTTACGTGAGGTGTTTGACTAGGGGCGAGACGTGGGCTGATGACGTCATATTTTCAGAATATTTACGGATTCGCCGTCCAGACGAAACAAAGGCGGCGTTTTCAAATATATCCACTCTGGGACCCGGTTTCAAAACATCAGTTCACTCTTCCAAAACGCCAGATCCGTGTGGACGAAAATGCCTATCCGCTAAAAAATTTGTGCGCCGAGGAAAAATTAAAAATCTCGGACACCCTATCAAACGTCATTGGATAGTGCAGGGAGGAGGAAGAGGAGGAGGAGGACGATGATGAGGCGCGTCATGACAGGCCTTCAAAGAACAAGGTACACTACCAGTCTGCATCCAGTGTGTTTTACTACATTGCAATACCACGGAGCCCCGCACGTCACCTGTAAAGAGGAAAAAAATCAATCCGTGACGGTTTTGCAATCCGTCCCCTCAGTTTACCGATATAAAGTTAGGTTCGACGTTTGACGTTTGACATTTTGTCAGAGATTCAGCCTCGGAGATCTTCAATAATTATTTAACGATTTAGCACAATGACAACAAACTTCCTATGTTGTAATTGTTTTCAAATGTAGAAGAAAACACACATTGTGTTTTAATGGGTTTAATCTGCCTTAAGGAATTAAAGCTGACAGACCTTATAATGTAAAAGTGCAGGCAAGGGACTATCTGCAAAGTGCAAAACGAAGAGAAAAATTCCATCGAAATGCTTCACTTGTGAAATGTATAAATAATTAATCTCAAATCAAATGGCTGTGTCTTATTATGTGTTCATAAAAGAACATTTAGCTGTTGGTTTAATTCACATAACTGTAGCACAACAAAAGTTATTGAAATGTACAGACTGAGAAAATGCTTGGAAAGCATGACAAAGATTGTGCAGTTTAGCGCCACCTAGAGGAACATATTGCACTTGTCTCGAACAAGTCTGATATTCAGAAGTTTAAATAAATTAATTTAGAATGCATACAGTTTGATATGTAAATTGAAATGGGTGTGTCTTGTTATTTGTTCAAAGAACAATATTTACAGCCATCTTTTACTATCACATGTAAATCGGGAATAGTTTCATTGTCAAAAGTGATGCAGAAGTCAAGCTATTGACTTTCAAAAATCCCATTCGAAAGAAAAGCCTTCCAACGAGTCTCTAGTGTTACTGCCCCCTAGAGGAAGATACTGCAGGTGTTTTGACTGAGGTTAACATTCAAACGTATACAGTACATTCATTTCAAATCAATAAAGCCTTTTATCTCAACTTCAACAACTGTGTCTTGTTACCTGGGCCTAAAATAACATTTCCTTGCAGGTGTTACTCTAGTTTGTAATTCAGGACACATGCTATTGAACTAAATTCACATCTGTTAATAAATTCATGTAAAATGCATGCAGTGTTCTTTCTCAAATCCAAAGTGTGTCTTGTTACTGGCTCCTAGAAGAACATTCTGATGGTGGTTTTAGCCGCTGAACTATAATATAACTCATACTATTGAAAATTAAACCAATACATCATTTAGTTTCAAATAAATACAGTCTTCTATTTTACCTTTAAAGACTGTGTCTTGTTACAGATTTCTTATAGAACATTGTACAGTAGTTTTCAATGTCAAAAGTGATGCAGAAGTCACGCTATTGACTTTCAAAAGTCGCTTGTGCAGTCTTCCATTGAGTCTCTAGTATTACTGCCCCCTAGAGGAATGTGCTGCAGGTGTTTTGAACCAGTATGACATTCAAAGTTATAAATTATTTAAAAATCAATAAAGTCTTCTATTTCAACTTCTAAAGGTGTGTTTTGTTTCTGATTTCTAAATGAACATTTCAATTCAGGTTTTACACTCATATGTTATTCAGGACACATGCTATTGAATTAAATAAATAAAAAATCCATTCCATTCAATATCTTTTTTTATTTTTTATTTTTATAGTTGTCCCTTATTTTTCCTGAGCAGTTAAACTGTCCCTTATTCTTCATAAAAACTCTCCAGGTCTCACAATATCTTTGGAAAAATTGTGCTAAGCTTCTGACATAATTCAGTTATTATTTTGTCTTGTGGGCTATATATAAAAATCTTTGATGCAACATATCTTATTCAGGGGAGCACTAAAAAAAAAAAAAAAAAAAAAAAAAAAAATATATATATATATATATATATATATATATATATATATATATATATATATATGTGTAATACCTCTTAACTTAGTAATATAATTAACATTTTGCCCACAACTATAAGAATAAACTGCGATCAAAAGGACCCTTTGTACATTTTGTTTTTGCTTTGACAGCTAGCTAATGTTTTTATTTAGTTATCTTTTTATTTAGAATCACATTTCTAAATGTTATAATCCAAAATAAACTATTTAAATTAATTCCTGCTTAAATATTTACACTAATGCCTGTCATGTAAAAAATGCCTATTTACATGACATTTTAATTAAGCATGATTTTTAAATACTGTCTGTAATGTTATTTTTTTTTTTATTATATATATATATATATATATATATAATAAATATTTGGACTCTCCTCAATATTTTATTCAGAAATACACTTTTGTTTTAAAAAAAAGCTCTTTCAAGAGTGCAAGACATTTTAGGTGTTGGTGGTGGTAATGCATGGATAGAAATTGTATGCTGATCTATGTGTGTGTGTATATATGTGTGTATTTATAGATCTATAGATTAATTGTAATTTGTGTTGTTCCATACTTATATGCTTTAAAAAAAAAGTACTATATGTCAATAAACTAATATATATATATATATATATATATATATATATATATATATATATATATGGGCTGTTTGTTATGCTTTTTTGTATTAGCATTTCATATATGAAATATGGACCATCACCTTCAATTCAAGCCTTGGAGTTATGATTGATGATCAGCTGACTTTCTCAGAGCACATTGCTAAAACTGTCCGATCCTGCAGATTTGCTTTATTCAACATCAAGAAGATCAAGCCCTTTCTTTCAGAACATGCTGCACAACTCCTTGTTCAAGCTCTTGTTCTGTCCAGGCTGCACTATTGCAATGCTCTCTTGGCAGGTCTTCCAGCCAATTCTATCAAACTTTTACAATTAATTCAGAACGCGGCAGCAAGATTAATTTTTAATGAGCCGAAAAGAATACACGTCACACCTATGTTTATCAATTTGCACTGGCTTCCAATAGCTGCTCGCATAAAATTCAAGGCATTGATGTTTGCCTACAAAACTACCACTGGCTCTGCACCCATTTACCTAAATTTGTTACTTCAGACTTATGTGCCTCTAGAAGCTTGCGTTCTGCAAGTGAACGTCGCTTGATTGTTCATCCCAAAGAAGCACAAAGTCACTTTTACAGACTTTTAAATTAAATGTTCCCTCCTGGTGGAATGACCTCCCCAACTCCGAGCAGCTGAGTCCTTAGCCATCTTCAAGAATCGGCTTAAAACACATCTCTTCCATCTTTATTTGACCCTCTAACTTTAACACTCACTATTCTAATTCTATTCTTTAAAAAAAAATCTAACTACCTTTCTAATCTTTTTGTGTTCTATTTTCTTTTCATTTATTATGCAATTTTATATATGTGTGTGTGTGTGTGTGTGCGTGTGTGTATGTGTAAAGACCTCTAACTAGCTTGCTCTATTCTTTTTTTTTATTCTTTTTATTTATTATTTTATTATGTTAACCTAACTGAGACTTGTTATAGCACTTATATATCATTGCTCTTTTTGTTGTTTTTGATTGCTTCCACTGTCTTCATCTGTAAGTCGCTTTGGATAAAAGCGTCTGCTAAATGAATAAATGTAAATGTAATGTAAATATATAATACGCAGTGGTAGGCTAAATATCACTTTTGATTTCCAAACATTAATTTGGCCATTAATTGTAATAATCCAGTGAGATTTCTGTCTGACAGCAGGCAGTGCTCCACACATAGATCTGATCTGATCATCATCAGTCTGTCTGGAATGACATAAAAACTGAGAGAGAATAAATCCAGAAGAACTGTGACAACGAGATGCTTCAAGAAACCTACTGTTTAATTCAATAGCATGTGTCCTGAATAACATACGAGTGTAAAACCTGAATTGAAATGTTCATTTAGAAATCAGAAACAAAACACACCTTTAGAAGTTGAAATAGAAGACTTTATTGATTTTTAAATAATTTATAACTTTGAATGTCATACTGGTTCAAAACAACTGCAGCACATTCCTCTAGGGGGCAGTAATACTAGAGACTCAATGGAAGACTGCACAAGCGACTTTTGAAAGTCAATAGCGTGACTTCTGCATCACTTTTGACATTGAAAACTACTGTACAATGTTCTATAAGAAATCTGTAACAAGACACAGTCTTTGTAGCTGAGATAGAAGACTGTATTTATTTGAAACTAAATGATGTATTGGTTTAATTTTCAATAGTATGAGTTATATTATAGTTCAGCGGCTAAAACCACCATCAGAATGATCTTCTAGGAGCCAGTAACAAGACACACACTTTAGATTTGAGAAAGAACACTGCATGCATTTTACATGAATTTATTAACAGATGTGAATTTAGTTCAATAGCATGTGTCCTGAATTACAAACTAGAGTAAAACCTGCAAGGAAATGTTCTTTTAGGCCCAGGTAACAAGACACAGTTGTTGAAGTTGAGATAAAAGGCTTTATTGATTTGAAATGAATGAACTGTATACGTTTGAATGTTAACCTCAGTCAAAACACCTGCAGTATCTTCCTCTAGGGGGCAGTAACACTAGAGACTCGTTGGAAGGCTTTGTGTCGATTTTTGAAAGTCAATAGCTTGACTTCTGCATCACTTTTGACAATGAAAACTATCATCCATCCATCAGAAATCTGTAACAAGACACAGCCTTTAAAGGTAAAATAGAAGACTGTATTTAGTCGAAACTAAATGATGTGTTGGTTTCGGTTTCAATAGTATGTGCTCTATAATAGTTCTGCGGCTAAAACCACCATCATGGTGTTTGCCTAATCTGAAACAAGACATTGGGCACACAAAGGCTTGAAACATACACACACAATTATTACCTGGGAAAACAAAATAAAATTTACACAGTGGAAAGAATAAAACTTAGGGTAATAACAATATTATAAATAAAAAAAAAAACAATTATCAATCACAATCCCAAAAACTGTGTCCTATGACTAGGTCCTAAAACAACTGCTTTCAGTTGGTTTTACTATCATAAGTGATGCTGAACAACTCTGATGAGATTCAAATGTGTTAAACATTTTTTACACAATACATAGACTAATTGTTCATATCTAGAGGGTGTGTGTTGTTGCAGGCTCCTACAAGAAAGTTTAAGGTAGCCTTTATTTACACAACTAACCTGTAGCACATGACAAGTTATTGATATATTAAAAGAAACACGCTCATTGAAAACAACGTTTTTTTAACTCACCATGAAATGCTGTGCGTCCTTGTACTTCCTAGAATGACACATTAAAGTTGCATATACAGTTTACACAAAACTTTAGGGCAAAACCTGTTATGGGGACGCAACAATTCTGACAATTCTCCCAAAGCCTCCTAAAGAGTGTGCGGTGTTACTTCCCCCAAAAGGAACATGTCGCGGTTTTTCCTCAGAGTTTGATATTCAAAATTCTTACATTCTCTAAAAATACACAGAGCACTCTATCTGAACTCTAAAGGGTGTGTTTTGTAACTGGCTTGGGGAACAACAATTTCAAGTTTGTTTTACTTCCAATAGTGACGATGAAGACATGATATTGACATTTTTGAAACAAAAAAACCTTGCAAAGCCTTCTGAGGTGTGCTGTATGCTGCCCCTAGAGGAAGTTATTGCAATTGTTGAGACTGCGTTTGAAATTAAAACGTTTTATCAATTCAAAAATGCATATTTTTTCTTTCTGCCATTCTAAAGGGTGTGTTGCTACTGGCTACAAGAACAAATTGGCTATTTCAAAGTGGTTCAAGTCACAGAATTATAGTAGAAAACAAGATATTGCTGTAGAAATGAATGCATCAATTCAAGCAAATAAAATGTAAGGAAATCTCAATTAAATACAAATATCAACTGTTTGTTTTGTTACTGCCTGCAAGAACAACATTTTCATGCATGTTTTACTGTCTCATTTAATTTAGGCTACCTGCTATTGAATCAAATGTAATCAATTGTCTTTTAAAGTTATATGACAATAAATTAACCATTCTATCTCAACTCCAAAGGCTGAGTGAAGTTACTGTATTCTAGAAGAATATTCAGATATTGTTTTCAGTAACAGAATGTATAGTGTATTCTTTATTAAGTCATACTTATTAGAATCATCCCCACTCCTGTAGGAGGCAGTATATCATAATGGTGCAAACAATGCACATATCAATCGAAATGTTAGAAGAATTGCCAATTGTTTCACACATGTTCAAACATGGGTAGATACAGAAAAGGGCAAAAACTAAGAAACAAAGACCTATGGAAAGATGCTGGTGGGAGGGAAGCTGTTGTGAGAGCATTCATTTCTCACAATATAAGTAAAAAGAAAAAAAATCACTAAAGAAACATGGTCAAACCTTGCCATTGATGTTTTTAAACAGAGCAATGAAAAACTCATCAAATGGCTAACGCTAATATGGAAAGGCAACAGGCAAGGTATACATACTGAAGTTCTTTGTAAAGGTAAGACATACTTAAATGTCTTTGGTACTGTTTTCATAATCATGAAAATACATTTTCCTAATTAATTCAGCTTATCTAAGTGTACTTGTCATGGCAGCTGTGTATTATACTGTAGTAATTTGGATTCAGCAACAAGGATGGTTTCGAATATGTTTTAGCATTTTTTGCCACTGAATGAAAAGATTGCTTAACTAAATGTTAAAATTAAATGTAGTCATGTTCTTGTGTGATTACATACAAATTTGTCATTACAAGTTACAAGATTCTTGCACTGGAAATGATGATTATGTGTAATATGTGTAGCATGATGTCAGGTTCTGAAAAAATGACTAGGGGTATTAAACTTGGTTATGTTGAATTCTTGTACAGTGTTGGTAATGAGCACTTTGTGGGAAGAGATATATAGGGAAATGTTTAACTTGTTTATTTTCCCCATTTGTATGTTAATGTAAGTGTCTAATAAATTCCATTAATCAATTTCACAGCTTGACTGCATCTGAGCTATATGTTCTACAGAAGTAAACATGGCCCATTCTCAATTGTCTTTTCAGGCCAATAAATATCTCCGTAATGCACTAAGAGGCTTGTTTGATAGGCACATATTCCTATTCGGGTTATTCTAACTTGTAACGCCTGTTGTTTTTTGAGTATTAGCTCTTATGTGTTTGGTATTGTAGAAGCACCAGTGTTTTATTTTTGGGTCACTTATTTTTAAACACAGTGCCTGACTTTGTTGTTTTTAGACATTATGTCCAAATTAATTGATCAAGAGTTACTTTTAGTGTCAGTTTATAATATGAAGGGTTCAAGGCTGTATGCAAGCAGACCATTTCAGAGCAGAAACTTGTCTTACTGTAAAGATACAAGAAGGGAACAAAATTCTCAAACCTGATATTTACTGCATGCACATAATACTTACCTACGTGGCTCCAAAAAAAAAGGGAAAAAACAAAAGGTTCTTTAAAGGTTCTTTACATGTAGTAATGGTTCTATCTAAAACCATAGCATCCCGAAGATCTATTTAATGCTGAAATGGTTCTTTGTATTAGAGTTTATGGTTCTTTATGCTTTTAGTTTTTCTAATCCGTAATTGTCAAAGCACCTCATTACTGATTTTCTCAGCTATTCAACTACACAAACTTCAGCACATTCTCAACAGGTAAATTATTTATTTACATTTATATACATTATAATGTTCAAATTGTTACTGGTTGCCTACTAATCATGTCTTTTTCTCTCTTTAAGAGAACATGTAAGTGTGACAAGCTCTGTTCAGTAAGTAACAAAAGTAATTAATTTATGGTCCATATTGTTATTTTTGATTGTATTTTTCCTGTATTTATATAGTACTTGGGTTTATGCATACACTTACTCGGTCACAACTGTTCTATGACATTAATTTTCTTTTTTTCTTTTTGCTTTTAACATTGTAAAGCAGTCACATACTACTTTTGGCCTTCATAAACTATGTTTTTACATAAATGGAAGGAGACACATTATAACTCTAAACTCAGTTCTGTATTTCAGATGCCGTCACATCGTTAAACATCGTCTGCAGAGAGAAACTGCCACTAATTCAAAAGAACATACACATAATGATGTACGTAAACGCATCATAAAAGGAATTATGAAATACAGAATTTTACTATAACTTGGTCTTCATTACAATGTTTGCTGCTTTGTTTTACTTAAGTATTTATTTATGTTCAATGTCATTATATTACAATTTCACATGTCAAGACAAAATAAACTACTTAATTACCACGGCATGTTGTGGTTTTTATGTACAGCGGAGTCTGCCAAAGGTATTTCTATTGTTGTACATTGAAGATATGAAACCATGTTTAAAAATATTTAATAATGTTACAATATCTACATTTCAGGTGGACTATGGAAAATATCAAGCACTTATCAGTTTCATAAATGTACATGGAAACCACTGGAAGTTTTTGGTGAAAGCTTTCAAAATAGTCCTTCTTCATAGTTATGTGATCAAAGCTGAACTGTAGTTTTAAATAGTTTTTTTTTTTCTAGTATCTACATGCATCTTCCAGTAAAGTTTTCCTTATAGATCCACAAGGAATTGATGAGAAGGAGGACTCTAAGCAAGCTGCAGTCAGATTTCGGTAAAAACAAAACTGCTAAAATAAAAGCATTATGGCCAGATCTAGTTACTTTAATTAAGCATGATTTTTAAATACTGTCTGTAATGTTATTTTTTTGTTATTAAATATATATATATATATATATATATATATATATATATATAAATAATGATGTTCATTAAACAAAATTATTTCCTGTTTGAATATATTTTGTGTATATGTCAGTGAAATAACATTTGGGACTTTCCTCAATATTTTACTCAGAAATACACTTTTGTTTTTAAAAAAAAAGCTCTTTTAAGAGTGCAAGACATTTTAGGTGTTGGTGGTGGTAATGCATGGATAGAAATTTTATGCTGATCTATATGTGTGTGTATATATGTGTGTTTTTATAGATCTATAGATTAATTGTAATTTGTGTTGTTCCATACTTATATGCTTTAAAAAAAAAAGTACTATATGTCAATAAACTAATATATATATATATATATATATATATATATGGGCTGTTTGTTTTTCTTTTTTGTATTTGCATTTCATATATGAAATATGGACCATCACCTTCAATTCAAGCCTTGGAGTTATGATTGATGATCAGCTGACTTTCTCAGACCACATTGCTAAAACTGTCCGATCCTGCAGATTTGCTTTATTCAACATCAAGAAGATCAAGCCCTTTCTTTAGGAACATGCTGCACAACTCCTTGTTCAAGCTCTTGTTCTGTCCAGGCTGGACTATTACAATGCTCTCTTGGCAGGTCTTCCAGCCAATTCTATCAAACCTTTACAATTAATTCAGAACGCGGCAGCAAGATTTATTTTTAATGAGCCAAAAAGAATACACGTCACACCTCTGTTTATCAATTTGCACTGGCTTCCAATAGCTGCTCGCATAAAATTCAAGGCATTGATGTTTGCCTACAAAACTACCACTGGCTCTGCACCCATTTACCTAAATTTGTTACTTCAGACTTATGTGCCTCTAGAAGCTTGCGTTCTGCAAGTGAACGTCGCTTGATTGTGCCATCCCAAAGAAGCACAAAGTCACTTTTACAGACTTTTAAATTAAATGTTCCCTTCTGGTGGAATGACCTCCCCAACTCAATCCGAGCAGCTGAGTCCTTAGCCATCTTCAAGAATCGGCTTAAAACACATCTCTTCCATCTTTATTTGACCCTCTAACTTTAACACTCACTATTCTAATTCTATTCTTAAAAAAATCTAACTACCTTTCTAATCTTTTTGTGTTCTATTTTCTTTTCATTTATTATGCAATTTTATATATGTGTGTGTGTGTGTGTGGGTATGTGTAAAGACCTCTAACTAGCTTGCTCTATTCTTTTTTTTTTATTCTATCTGTTTTCTTTTTATTTATTATATTATTTAAAATCCCATGCTACGTGTACTGTGTTAACCTAACTGAGACTTGTTATAGCACTTATATATCATTGCTCTTTTTGTTGTTTTTGATTGCTTCCACTGTTTTCATTTGTAAGTCACTTTGGATAAAAGCGTCTGCTAAATTAATAAATGTAAATGTAATGTAAATATATAATATGCAGTTCAAAACAACTGCAGCACATTCCTCTAGGGGGCAGTAATACTAGAGACTCAATGGAAGACTGCACAAGCGACTTTTGAAAGTCAATAGCGTGACTTCTGCATCACTTTTGACATTGAAAACTACTGTACAATGTTCTATAAGAAATCTGTAACAAGACACAGTCTTTGTAGCTGAGATAGAAGACTGTATTTATTTGAAACTAAATGATGTATTGGTTTAATTTTCAATAGTATGAGTTATATTATAGTTCAGCGGCTAAAACCACCATCAGAATGTTCTTCTAGGAGCCAGTAACAAGACACACACTTAAGATTTGAGAAAGAACACTGCATGCATTTTACATGAATTTATTAACAGATGTGAATTTAGTTCAATAGCATGTGTCCTGAATTACAAACTAGAGTAAAACCTGCAAGAAAATGTTATTTTAGGCCCAGGTAACAAGACACAGTTGTTGAAGTTGAGATAAAAGGCTTTATTGATTTGAAATGAATGTACTGTATACGTTTGAATGTTAACCTCAGTCAAAACACCTGCAGTATCTTCCTCTAGGGGGCAGTAACACTAGAGACTCGTTGGAAGGCTTTGTATCGATTTTTGAAAGTCAATAGCTTGAATTCTGCATCACTTTTGACGATGAAAACTACTGCAAAATGTTCCATAAGAAATCTGTAACAAGACACAGCATTTGAAGCTAAAATAGAAGACTGTATTTAGTTGAAACTAAATTATGTGTTGGTTTCGGTTTCAATAGTATGTGCTCTATAATAGTTCTGCGGCTAAAACCACCATCATGGTGTTTGCCTAATCTGAAACAAGACATTGGGCACACAAAGGCTTGAAACATACACAAACAATTATTACCTGGGAAAACAAAATAACATTTACACAGTGGAAAGAATAAAACTTAGGGTAATAACAATATTATATATAAAAAAAAAAAATTATCAATCACAATCCCAAAAACTGTGTCCTATGACTAGGTCCTAAAACAACTGCTTTCAGTTGGTTTTACTATCATAAGTGATGCTGAACAACTCTGATGAGATTCAAATGTGTTAAAAAAAAATTTAAACAATACATAGACTAATTGTTCATATCTAGAGGGTGTGTGTTGTTGCAGGCTCCTACAAGAAAGTTTAAGGTAGCCTTTATTTACACAACTAACCTGTAGCACATGACAAGTTATTGATATATTAAAAGAAACACGCTCATTGAAAACAACGTTTTTTTAACTCACCATGAAATGCTGTGCGTCCTTGTACTTCCTAGAATGACACATTAAAGTTGCATATACAGTTTACACAAAACTTTAGGGCAAAACCTGTTATGGGGACGCAACAATTCTGACAATTCTCCCAAAGCCTCCTAAAGAGTGTGCGGTGTTACTTCCCCCAAAAGGAAAACCAAAAGGTTTTTGCTCAGAGTTTGATATTCAAAATTCTTACATTCTCTAAAAATACACAGAGCACTCTATCTGAACTCTAAAGGGTGTGTTTTGTAACTGGCTTGGGGAACAACAATTTCAAGTTTGATTTACTTCCAAGAGTGACGATGAAGACATGATATTGACATTTTTGAAACAAAAAAACCTTGCAAAGCCTTCTGAGGTGTGCTGTATGCTGCCCCTAGAGGAAGTTATTGCAATTGTTGAGACTGCGTTTGAAATTAAAACGTTTTATCAATTCAAAAATGCATATTTTTTCTTTCTGCCATTCTAAAGGGTGTGTTGCTACTGGCTACAAGAACAAATTGGCTATTTCAAAGTGGTTCAAGTCACAGAATTATAGTAGAAAACAAGATATTGCTGTAGAAATGAATGCATCAATTCAAGCAAATAAAATGTAAGGAAATCTCAATTAAATACAAATTATCAAGTGTTTGTTTTGTTACTGCCTGCAAGAACAACATTTTCATGCATGTTTTACTGTCTCATTTAATTTAGGCTACCTGCTATTGAATCAAATGTAATCAATTGTCTTTTAAAGTTATATGACAATAAATTAACCATTCTATCTCAACTCCAAAGGCTGAGTGAAGTTACTGTATTCTAGAAGAATATTCAGATATTATTTTCAGTAACAGAATGTATAGTGTATTCTTTATTAAGTCATACTTATTAGAATCATCCCCACTCCTGTAGGAGGCAGTATATCATAATGGTGCAAACAATGCACATATCAATTGAAATGTTAGAAGAATTGCCAATTGTTTCACACATGTTCAAACATGGGTAGATACAGAAAAGGGCAAAAACTAAGAAACAAAGACCTATGGAAAGATGCTGGTGGGAGGGAAGCTGTTGTGAGAGCATTCATTTCTCACAATATAAGTAAAAAGAAAAAAAATCACTAAAGAAACATGGTCAAACCTTGCCATTGATGTTTTTAAACAGAGCAATGAAAAACTCATCAAATGGCTAACGCTAATATGGAAAGGCAACAGGCAAGGTATACATACTGAAGTTCTTTGTAAAGGTAAGACATACTTAAATGTCTTTGGTACTGTTTTCATAATCATGAAAATACATTTTCCTAATTAATTCAGCTTATCTAAGTGTACTTGTCATGGCAGCTGTGTATTATACTGTAGTAATTTGGATTCAGGAACAAGGATGGTTTCAAATATGTTTTAGCATTTTTTGCCACTGAATGAAAAGATTGCTTAACTAAATGTTAAAATTAAATGTAGTCATGTTCTTGTGTGATTACATACAAATTTGTCATTACAAGTTACAAGATTCTTGCACTGGAAATGATGATTATGTGTAATATGTGTAGCATGATGTCAGGTTCTGAAAAAATGACTAGGGGTATTAAACTTGGTTATGTTGAATTCTTGTACAGTGTTGGTAATGAGCACTTTGTGGGAAGAGATATATAGGGAAATGTTTAACTTGTTTATTTTCCCCATTTTGTATGTTAATGTAAGTGTCTAATAAATTCCATTAATCAATTTCACAGCTTGACTGCATCTGAGCTATATGTTCTACAGAAGTAAACATGGCCCATTCTCAATTGTCTTTTCAGGCCAATAAATATCTCCGTAATGCACTAAGAGGCTTGTTTGATAGGCACATATTCCTATTTGGGTTATTCTAACTTGTAACGCCTGTTGTTTTTTGAGTAATTAGCTCTTATGTGTTTGGTATTGTAGAACCACCAGTGTTTTATTTTTGGGTCACTTATTTTTAAACACAGTGCCTGACTTTGTTGTTTTTAGACATTATGTCCAAATTAATTGATCAAGAGTTACTTTTAGTGTCAGTTTATAATATGAAGGGTTCAAGGCTGTATGCAAGCAGACCATTTCAGAGCAGAAACTTGTCTTACTGTAAAGATACAAAAAGGGAACAAAATTCTCAAACCTGATATTTATTGCATGCACATAATACTTACCTACGTGGCTCCAAAAAAAAAGAAAAAAAAAAAAGGTTCTTTAAAGGTTCTTTACATGTAGTAATGGTTCTATCTAAAACCATAGCATCCCGAAGATCTATTTAATGCTGAAATGGTTCTTTGTATTAGAGTTTATGGTTCTTTATGCTTTTAGTTTTTCTAATCCGTAATTGTCAAAGCACCTCATTACTGATTTTCTCAGCTATTCAACTACACAACTGTCAGCACATTCTCAACAGGTAAATGATTTATTTACATTTATATACATTATAATGTTCAAATTGTTACTGGTTGCCTACTAATCATGTCTTTTTCTCTCTTTAAGAGAACATGTAAGTGTGACAAGCTCTGTTCAGTAAGTAACAAAAGTAATTCATTTATGGTCCATATTGTTATTTTTTATTGTATTTTTCCTGTATTTATATAGTACTTGGGTTTATGCATACACATACTCGGTCACAACTGTTCTATGACATTAATTTTCTTTTTTTCTTTTTGCTTTTAACATTGTAAAGCAGTCACATACTACTTTTGGCCTTCATAAACTATGTTTTTACATAAATGGAAGGAGACACATTATAACTCTAAACTCAGTTCTGTATTTCAGATGCCGTCACATCGTTAAACATCGTCTGCAGAGAGAAACTGCCACTAATTCAAAAGAACATACACATAATGATGTACGTAAACGCATCATAAAAGGAATTATGAAATACAGAATTTTACTATAACTTGGTCTTCATTACAATGTTTGCTGCTTTGTTTTACTTAAGTATTTATTTATGTTCAATGTCATTATGTTACAATTTCACATGTCAAGACAAAATAAACTACTTAATTACCACGGCATGTTGTGGTTTTTATGTACAGCCTTATTAAGGAAGTCTGGGCATCTCTGCTTTAGACTGCTGCCCCCGCGACCCGGCCCCAGATAAGCGAAAGAAGATGGATGGATATTGTAATACAAGGCAGATAGAGGGATATAAAAGAATATATATACTATATTACACTATAATATTACTCACATTTCACTGCTGGTTATATATGCTCTATATAATTGTGTATGTGACAAATAAAAGAATCTTGAATACACATAATATTAATAATACAAATATGTCTAATCTTAATATTTCAATCACACTAATCTTAATAAACTAAAACCATTAGAAAGGTTATTTATAACACCATTAAGGTGCTATATAGCATATATCTATAATGGAAAGCATGATTCTTTATGGATCCCTTTAGAAAGAGTTCTATGTAGCACCAAAAAAAGGGTTCTGCTATTGATACAAGCACAAAAAAACTTTTTTGGTAGTGTTTAGAGCCATGTTTCTTAACCCTCAAATATCCTTCGTATAGCAGCCTTTAATTGGACCTTCTCAGATAAATTTGGGCACGAAGGTCACAGACGTGATCATAATTTCTAGTTTAAATAAATGTCATCACTACATTTGATAATATACAAATATATCAATTGGTTAATTTGTTGTAATTTCTTTGGTGCATTCCAAAAAATATTCATTGAACTGACAAAATGTATGTAGGCATGTAAGGTGTGTTGCTGCAATCAATTTATTTTAGCTACATTTAGATTAACAAATGTAGTTTACTTATTTTCAACTTTTTATTTTTAAATATAGCTCAAATAAATAGTTTGCAACCACTCACTCATCTTTTTTGGTGCCGTCCAAAACTAAACTTTTGCGACTTTGGTGACATCTAGTGACATATGATGGCACTGAAATCTAAAATTATCATAAATATCTGTAGGAAGCAATGACTGGATATAGGCTAAAATCTATAAACAATTGTTGTAATGAACTGAACCTCATAAGGTTTAACATTTATTTTATCCAAAATGTTATCCAAAAATTATGCCTTTGTTCTGTTGGACAAAAAACAAGATATTTTGAAGAATGTTGGTAATCACACAGTTGACGTTAGCCATTGACTTCCATATTATTTTTGTTGTAGTATTAAATTTTGAGCAGATGTTCATTTTGGGTGAAATATCCCTTTAAAAGTCACATGATGTGAACTGTAGTTCATTATAATATAATAATGCAACTACTTAGATTTAAAACCATACAATTGGTATAATTATACTGAAAAAATATTAATCTTAATTACTATTATTATTACTATATTTTAGAAAACACAGATGGACAACAAGCTGCAGAGATCCCTCACCAGAATGAGACACAACCACAAACAAATGAGCCAACAGAACACATTGTTTTGGAAAAGCAAACGCTTACTGAAAATATAGATTAACATCACTCCATACAAAATACAAATGAATTGGATTTAACATCAAAAAGCATGGACAGTGATTTCGTGTCAGTGTCCTCATACTCTGAAAATGAGGACAAAAGGGAACGTGAAAAGGAACAGGAACAGAACCAAAATAATGAAGAGTGGAGGGCCACAACACCAGGTCCAAAAAAATTCAGTATAGAAATAAAATGGGAAAACTGGAAAAAAATAAAGCCACTGCCTGGTTCAAACCAACTCCAGAGACCATGGACAGATATGCTTTATAAAGAATTTAGTCAAGTCAATCCTTGTTGTGTTTTGTGCTTTAAGTATCAACACGTAAAATGCCAAAACAGTCGGAAACGAGCCCTGCCTTTTTTCAAAGCACGTGCCACTTGCACCTTTAAAGACTGTTCAGAAGTCTATACTTTCACAATAAAAACCCCCCCAACAAAATCAAAAAAGAAAATAACTGTCTTTGTTGCTCGCAATGGAAACATAACACACAAAAACGATCACCAACAATTCAGACAAGCCAAATATACACGAAGGGGGAAAATTGCAAAGGCCCTCACACAAGGTGTGAGCACTTTACTATTATGAAGCCGTAAGAAAATCCACACCAGAAGAGATTTTGGCAGGTAACATCTCACAGTCCTTGACTAAAGATGTGTTAAGGGTAATTTCTAGCGAATTGAAAAAAAGCACCAGGCTACATGATGACGTAATCCTGGAGTTTATGCTTACACAAAAAATAATAAAGGAATGTGCTACATCTGATTGTCCTGAGACTGCTGGCTACTTACAACATTTGCAGGTGGACCCATTTGCTGTACATTTGTACACACAATGTGGTTTACAAATTTTGGCCCAGCATCTTAAAAAAAAAAAAAACAGTAACACTTCACCTGGATGCCACAGGTAGCGTTATCTCCCGCATTACCAGTCAGCCCAAAAGAGTGCTCTACTATGCACTTGTACTGCCAGGAATGGGCAAAAACATGCCGCCACTACCAGTTAGTGAGCTTGTATCAAATCAGCACTCAATTCCAACCTTGACATACTGGCTGATGGAAACATTAAGGGCTCTTGGTCAAATAACATCATGCCATGTCCATCAAGTGGAGACGGACTTCAGTTGGGGACTAATTTCAAGTGTCCTTCTGGCATTCAACAAAGAATGCAGTACTTCAGGTGGGTCAAAGTATTTTGTTTTATGTCTGTCCTTGTCCTTTCTTGATGTTTTCTGTGCCCATTCTTCTTTCTGGCTGAAGAACTTTTCTTTAGGTTCTGGATCACGGTAAGGCAGTAACAGATTGTTGTTAATTATGTGTTCTTTGTATCTGCCTTGGAGAGATCCATACATGTTCTGTATGAAGTCAGCAGGACGCAGGTACTTCTTCTTTTTAAGGATGCTGTGTTTAACAATCCAAAACCACTGTTCCACATGACAGTTACTTTCCCTTGTTTTGGATTGTTGGCTGACTGTAGCTGTGCTGATTTCAGAAAACCGGCTAAGATCCCCAAGAAGAACTCCACTCCACAGCAGGAAGATACTCATGTAGTTGTTCATGAGGAAGTCGATGAGCTCTGGACAGAAAAAGGTATTTTTTCCCCGTCTTGCTACTGAAGTGGAGGCTCTTGGCTCTGTTCAAAACTGCAGTGAACAGTGATGTAAATGGTGATCTGCCACACACTGAAGTTACATTTTCATCTGTTTCTGTTGCCTCTGGTATTGTTTGTGCCTCATAAAGGTTAATTGTGCTCTTCATTATTTTTAGATCCAGGGCAGTTTTGGCTGCATTCACCACGTCGGTCTCCTCTTCTGATGTGAAAAGAACAGCCATATCTTCAAATACAGCTGTTGCCTCTTCTAGATGTGTGCTGTTTAACAACAAGGCAAAGCAGTAGGTGGCATACTCCTTTAAAGCCTTGTTGTCAGTCTTTCTTGAAAATGCCTGACACACTGCCTTAACAATATGTGAAGAGCAAAGATGTAAGACTGTAAATTGAAGATCACCTCTGTTTGCCTTGTTCAAAACAATGCGGTGGGCTCGTTGTAAATACAGCAAAATGCTTTCTTTGTTGAATGCCAGAAGGACACTTGAAATTAGTCCCCAACTGAAGTCCGTCTCCACTTGATGGACATGGCATGATGTTATTTGACCAAGAGCCCTTAATGTTTCCATCAGCCTGGTATTGGTGCTGATGTGTTTCTGGACTTGTGATGGCTGTGGCAGGTCTTTAGGTGGGTCAAAGTATTAGGTCTTATGTTTGTCCTGTTTTCTTGCCCAAGCCCATTCTTCTTTCTGGCTTTTCTTTAGGTTCTGGATCACGGTAAGGCAGTAACAGATTGTGGTTAAGTGTTTAATATGCCTCGGTGGGATCCATACATATTCTGTATGAAGTCAACAGGACACAGGTCCCCCCTTTTTTTTTCTTCTTTTTTTTTACAAAAAGGTTACTCCGTTTAACAATCCAAAACCACTGCTCCACATGACGGTCTCATGAAGATGCTCATGTAGTTGTTCATGAGGAAATCGATGAGCTCTGGACAGATTTTTTTTTTTTTTTTTTTTTACAGGTGTGGAGGCTGGTGGCCCTTTCCAAAACTGCAGTAATTGTTGATGTAATGGTGATCATCTTGATGTACCTGGCATGATTGTCATTTGGACAAGGGTCAAAGTGTGAACCACCTCAGGAAGGGATGGGGGTTTTATTGTTATTAGCATTGATGTCAACACGAGCCAACAGCCACATTTTAATTGGTGGACATGAATTTGATTTTAAATAAGAATCATTTGGATTTATTTTTTATTTTTTATTGAATGAACTTTTATCAAAATACTATTTTTAAATCTAATTTTAATGAGTTTGAGTATCGTTTTTATTAATCTGAACTGACCGCATTTTAATGTTGTAACATGCATTTTTAACTTAAGCACATTATGTAGCCTAGTGCTCTTTGCCAAGTCATCTGAAATGAGGACATTAAAAAAAAAAAAAACTTAAACATCCCAATTCCTGGAAGCACAAGAGCATAGTAGAGCACTCTCTTGAGTTACTGTGAATTTGGGAAACCATACTATTGGCTGCAATCTATGCAAACTGTGACTGTTGGTTTTTATGTGTTTGGGGTTGTGATTAATTGATTACATGCCCAGCAAATGGGACTCAGTGGATGGATTTGTGAGGGACCATAATTTCATTTTTATTGAATTTTAAATCCCTTTACATTTCACTTTCCACCTAATCCACCAAAATCACCTTCAATCTCATTTAATTTTAAATCCTCCTATCACAGGCCAGGAGTGCGTTTCCCAAAAGCAGGTAGCTAGGTTACATTCTTCTCAGTTGGTAACAATGGAACTTGCCAGCATTGTTACTTTTGGGAAACTCACCCCAGAATGCCCTGTGAAATCCTCTTTCGGTTCCTCCTTCCTAATCCAGACTTGATTTATTGAGATTTTTATTTATTTTTTACATCATTTTAAATGAGTACTGTAACATTTTATTTTAATTTATTTGTCTTATCTGCTTTAATGTTTTTCCTATTGAGTGGTAATTACTGAATGATTGATTTTAGAGTTTTTATTTTAGTCCCTTGCTTTTATTGTGATTCTTATCTGTTGCAATCTAAAGCACTTTGAATTAAAATTGTATGAAATGTGCTATACAAATAAACTTGCCTTTTTATGAGTTCTTAATAACTTTGAATATTTTAATCTGTTTAAGCTGTATTAACATTTAATTACTCAACAAATTAATGGTTTAAATACTAATTTGTTTTAATACTATTTTAAAAGGCTAACATGTAACAGTATATTCTGCTTTAATATTTTTCTTAATTACATTTGTCTTACTGAATGTAATTTTAATTTTGGTTCTAATGGCTAAACTATTTCTGTAACTTACCTGTATTACATGACATTTTCATTTAATGAACACAATTTTACAATTTTAAATGCTTTTAAATCGTCATTAAAACGTTAATAACTTGTTTTAATGACAGGCTAAAAGTCTTTATCAGGTTTGTGCTAGACTGCCACACAACATATAAAGATGGTATATGTGCTCTGTAGAAAGGCCTGATATGTGTAAATTACAGTCTTTTAGCCTAGTTTGAAATTCTAAGCGGTTTTGAACCAGTCAATGTCTTTATTTTCCTCTCCTCAACTGTCATTCCCAAACAGAATTTTTTTTTTCTTTTTTCTTGGGGGTTTTCATTTATTGTGGACTCGTCACTTTCATTTTAACTGAAAGTTGTGCAAGTTTTAAATTCCATCTGTGAGATGGGTATTGTTTTCAAAATGCAACTATTTTCTACTGTTATTTTGTTAGGCTACAGGCCAGTTTATTTACTTAACATCAGTTGAGAAATATTAATGTTGTAATGACCTTAATATTAAAGGTTTCAAGGCAAATGCATGTAATGTTTGATCATGCCTGATTTATTTTATCCCATGTGAAATAAAGTCCTTTTTGTACCAGAATCCTTCCAAACATGTTCTCCTGTCTTCACTTTTTTGGTATAATTGATAATGCACAACTGAGATTAAATGTTAAATTACTTCACACTTAGGAATTTGTGTATATATCCATCTATACCTTTGTGATTGTGTTCCATATTCTGAAAATGTAATTTTGATAACCAATGTAAATCAAATGCAAAATACACAAACCAGTAGCAAGAGTCATCTTTGAAAGTGGACATAGAACTTAAGAGTTTATTGAAGAAAGATTTCTCAATTTTTCCAAAGGTTGTAGAAAATTAGTAAGAGGATCCAGCAAAAAACTGCAGTATAACTTAAAATCATGGATGATATTTTGTACATATTCTGATAGGTCAACATTACAGATACTTTTAGCAACATCTGAATATGGTGTTCTATTATTGATGCAGATGTGATTGTCTTTCGTCACAATAAATTGATTCTCTGTTGAGTTTCCTTTGGTATGATCACATGACCAACATACTCCTAAACCACCCCTGTAAACACATAGATAAAACACAGGTGATGTAGTCTCCCTCCAAGTTTAAGTCATAGCCAGTCACTGGAACAGAGCATATGTTATCAGAGAACATTAGAGTTGACCAACTTCTGCTTATGATTTAATGTTACATTTTAAACTAAAACTAAGTATGCCGTTCAAATTAGTACTATTCAAGTGTTAATAGATACATTGTGTATTATTGACTTTCATGTCCTTATGGCAGAATTGCATTTACAAGTTTTATACAGCTAAACCTGAATAGGAACAAAACATCAAAATGTAAAAATATTGATTAATTTGATTATTTGGTGATACAATCAATTAAAAAACATATTAAGCCTGGCTTCCAGAGAATAAATATGCAACTGCTTTTGCATTCCTGACATAGGACAGACCCTCTGTCATTTCTTAGATATCAATACTGCCGCTGCCTAAAACATACATATAACAATGCATGCAAGGATTTGTATTCATCATATTGTAAAAGAAGAGGAGACTTTAAATCTACCCCCTTAGAACACTTTCTGTTCAGTTAAGTTTAATGTATTGCTGTAATAAATAATTACATACCATGTCTTCTGTAGTTTTGTGGCTACACCAGCATCAAAATGTTACTCTAGTAACAAGATACACCCTTTGAAATTAATTGTACATAAAAAATATATATGTTTAATTGTTTTAATAGCATGTCTTTTGCCATACAATTATAAAAGAGAAAGAAAGAAAGAAAGAAAGAAAGAAAGAAAGAAAGAAAGAAATGGATTAGGCCAAATGCATTCAGGTCTTTTTTTTTCTTCCGGAAAGGTGTGCCTTCAGTGGCTTCTATGCCTTATAATATAGCTAGTACAGTAACTACTATTGCTATTTTTTATTTCAGATATTTACGATTAAGTTGAACAAGGAGCGTTATGAGTTAGATATTTTGTGTGTACTTTTCAAATATCCTGGGGCATAATTTTTCCTTTTATTTAACTATGCAAAATAATCCGATTGGGAGTCATTGACCATTTTTAAGATTTCCATGTACTTTGTAGATGATCCCTAAATAGCCTAGGCAATAGCTCATCACTGGTATAGCGTTAATGCGTTGCGACAAATCGAGGCAAATTTAAAAAACTGAACTGCAATCTGTGTTCAGTTGTACGTTCTGCTACTTTCCAAATAAGACCGTTTTTATACAGTTATACGCTACCATTAATAATCTATTAATTTTTTTTTTGCCGGCTGAATATCTGTCTAACATCGAATGTCCAACGTCAAACAAACTTTATATCGGACTGAGTTTGAGTTTTCACACAGTACTGAGTGTTTAATATCTGTTTTGACTCGTTTAAACGAAAGGAGGTAGACAGTTAACATTTGTAACAAGTGAACTGATTATTAATTGTTCTGTTTATGGGAAACAAGTTCAGTTCAGAGTCATTTGGGTACAAACGTAATGCTGCGTTCCAGGAAACCCATGTTTTTCCAACCTTCTAACCGTGAAAGTGCACCAGAACGGCAGTCAAACCAGTAACTTCTAGTGACGGGTCATTCTTAAACGATTCATTAATTTAGAACGAATCTTTAATGTGATTTGGGAAGAACGAATCGTCTCGGGGAGTGATTCGTTCATTCGCGCATGCGCAAAATACACAGACCCTAAGCGTTACCAGAGAATGTATTATATGGGCGTAGACAGGCTCTGGCGTTACCAATGCAGTCTGAGCCTGAAAGATAATTGATTGATTAGTCTATAATTATTATTAATGGCAAGGTACCAAAGATAAAATTACAGAGAATGTCAATATTGCATACAAAGAGGTGACATTACATGCAAAGCACCATTTACAGACGTATGTGAACATAATAACTACACAAATAAATAATACTAAACGAAAGCTTTAACAATATAAATAAAAATAAATAAGTAAAGATTTTTTGGTTTTGGAAATTGGAAACCCACTGATAAATTAATTGATCTATCAAATGCTGTTGTCACGTGACAAAAGACAAAATACTAGTCAGTTAAAGAGTAATTTCTGTTTCCCAGTGAGAACCAATTGAGTGATTCATTGTATTTGAGGTAACTGACATTTAACTAATAATTCAATTATTTGTGGTGTCTGTGAAGGAAATCAATTCATGGGTTATAACTTTGAATATTAAATACTGATATTAAATTCTAAGAGTAGATTTTAAACACTTTATGGTTAGTTTTTGACTCTTAAACTCCTCCTTGTCAGGTGACTCATGAAAGTGAAACTATTACAGCGGGTCTGTTTTATCGTATGAGGAAGTGAACTACATTAAGAGAGAAAAACACAGTGAGTATCACGATTTAACAATCATCTTTGATAGCCAAAATCAATCCTGACTGGTTTAAAGTGAAGTACAAAAAAAGCAGTGTCAGATATTTGTTTAAATGACATTAGGAGATAAAACACAGAGTCTGTAAATCGTCAGATTAAACTTTTACTTTCATTTTAACACCGTGCTTGTCTGAATTAGTTATGCTCTTTGTTTATAATTTGATTCTGTGTAAATGTGAAGAATACACTTTTTCAAGTCAGTTCTGATGTCTGACTGCTGAGATTGATTAATCTCTGATTCATAACTGACTCTGTGATCAACATCTGGATCTGCTTTTAGATGAAACCATGGCCTCCAGAATGAATCTCTCTGAAGAACATGACACACAGATAAAGACAGTCAAGAGGTGAGAAAACCTGAAATGTTTCACATTTTTAATGTTCAGAAACAATAAATGCACACTACAATATCATTTTCATTTATAGTCAGATTCAGGGGCGTGAATCAGATTTATCTAAACACATGGATGTGTCTGTGAGGAAAAAACGACGGATGGATGTTTCAGATCTCTGCAGAGAGGAAGACTCTTCTGTTGAGTCCAGGTGAGATATTATGAGTCTCATATTTACTGTAGCTGTGGTGTGTTATGGATATTGTCACCAGCTGTCTCTGTTGCTGCTGGATGTGTCTGTGTCTTTATCTATATGTGTGTATTGGTCCATTTTATTCTGTAATATATGAATGAAAAGAGCACATGGGGCAGATTCCTTTTATTCATAGAAATATAATACTTTAATCTTTTAACTCTGAAGTCACTACAGACTCCTCAAGTGAAAGATGAACATTAAAGGGAGATTGAAACACTGAATGTGTTTCTGTCAGAGCAGAGTGAGATTTACAGAAACAGTTTGTATTTCTGTTATATTTCAGTCTGTGTCAGAATGAATCTCCTGAACCCAGCTGTGTGTCCATCAAGAGTGACCAGTCAATGGATCCTCCTCCAATTACATTCAGATCGGGAGACACATCTGCTGATCTGAGGTGTTTTTTAGTTTACAGTATCAGAAATATATATGATATTAATTAATTTTCTGGTGTATATAAAATACATGAATACATATTTACAAAAATAATTTAATTACAGTCAAAATCATAAAGGACGAGAATCACATACAGCAAAGAAGAACTTAGACTCCATTTTTAAGGTTGGTTTTGTGTGTGTGTGTGTGTGAACACAATAATCCTCTGGTTTAAAGTGTTAAGAAATGGATAAATCTGTGAAATCCTGTCTGTAATAGTCATATTTACTTTCCTCCACACACGTAAGATAAGTTGTAGGCCACTATAAAGCAGATCAATGTCCACTAAAGTAGAGAAGATGAATCCATATGTAACCTGACTGCTGCACAAAGATGAACATCAATCTAACAAACAGCCAATCCAGTCAAACTCTCTCTTTTAACCTCAGTATCTGTAGACGCTGATGTTTGAGCATACATTGAAGTTATTAGCAGGTCTGATATAATTCAGTGATGTTTATTAATATTCATGCTTTAACTCTTGTGTATTGATCCTTTGGTTCCCCTTCTCTGTGACTGAATGCAGGTTTATTGTTTGAATATTTACTATGATTTTAGGAGATTGAGCACAAAATCATCTCTGAGTTAAAAAGCTTTAAGAGACTCCTGAGTCCAGATTACCCAGAATGCTCTGAAAGAGACCGTTCTGATGATGAGGGTCATAACAGAGTCAGAGAGGGTCTTCTGAAGATCACACTGCTCCTCCTGAGGAAGATGAACCAGACAGACCTCGCTGACACACTACAGACCAGTAAGAGCTCTGGATCAGCAGATTATAGCCTGTGTTTTTATTATCAACCTTCTGTCTTCAGTCACTAATGTTCCTGAATGTCACCACACAATCTAATATCTGACATATCAAACCTAACAATACGTTTCTAATATATTGCTCTGTCAATAACAACAATTATTTCCTTTGCTCAGAACTGATGTCTGTGTATCAACAAAAACTCAGATCCAGACTACAGGATAAATATCAGAGACTCAGTGAAGGACTGTCCAATCATGGAGACTCAACACGTCTGAATGAGATCTACACAGAGCTCTACATCACAGAGGGAGGCAGTGGAGAGGTCAATAATGAACATGAGGTCAGACAGATTGAGACAGTGTCCAGGAGACCAGAGACACAGGAGACACCAATCAACTGCAATGACATATTTAAACCCTCACCTGGACAAGACAAACCCATCAGAACTGTGCTGACTAAAGGAGTCGCTGGAATTGGAAAAACAGTCTCTGTGCAGAAGTTCATTCTGGACTGGACTGAAGGAAAAGCCAATCAGGACGTTCATTTCATATTTCCACTTCCTTTCAGGGAGCTGAACTTGATACAGAAACATCTCAGTCTTGTGGATCTTCTAAACCACCTTCACACAGAAACCAAAGAATTAAAGTCAGCAGATTATGAGGACTACAAAGTCATGTTCATATTTGATGGTCTGGATGAGTGTCGACTGCGTCTAGATTTCCAAAACAGTCGGAGCTTGTCTGATGTGACAGAATCAGCTTCAGTGGATGTGCTGCTGACCAACCTCATCAAGGGGAACCTACTTCCTTCTGCTCTCCTCTGGATCACCTCTCGACCAGCAGCAGCCAATCAGATCCCTCCTGAGTGTGTCCACCAGCTCACAGAGGTACGAGGATTCAACGACCCTCAGAAGGAGGAATATTTCAGGAAGAGAATAAATGATCCGAGTCTGGCTGAGAGAATCGTCACACACATCCGATCATCAAGAAGTCTGTTCATCATGTGTCACATCCCAGTCTTCTGCTGGATTTCAGCCGCTGTTCTGGAGAGGATGATGGGTAAAGCAGAGAGTGCAGAGATCCCCAAGACTCTCACACAGATGTTCACACACTTCCTGATCTTTCAGACCAAACTGAAGACACAGAAGTATGATGGGAAATATGAAATAGATCCTGATCAGGCTAGAAAGACTATTCTGTCTCTAGGAAAACTGGCTTTTGAACAGCTGGAAAAAGGGAACCTGATCTTCTACGAGGAGGACCTGAAAGAGAGCGGCATTGATGTCAGAGAAGTGTCCGTGTACTCAGGAGTTTGTACCCAGATCTTCAGAGAGGAGTCTGGACTGCAGCTGGGGAAGGTGTTCAGCTTTGTTCATCTGAGTATTCAGGAGTTTCTTGCTGCTTTATTCAAGCTGCTGTCCTCTTCTGAGCAAAACACAGGACTGAAGAATGTGTTCAGGTCACCAATGATCAGTTTACTGGAGAGAGAAGTGGACAAGGCCTTACAGAGTGAGAACGGACACTGGGATCTTTTCCTCCGGTTCCTTCTCGGTCTCTCTCTAGAGTCTAATCAGACTCTCTTACAAGGCGTCCTGAGAAAGACAGTAAGCAGCTCTGATATCAATCAGGAAACAGCTGCATACATCAAACAGAAGATCAGGGAGAATCACTCTCCAGAGAAATCCATCAATCTGTTCCACTGTCTGAATGAACTGAATGATCGTTCACTAGAGCAGGAAGTACAAACATACGTGAGTGGAAGAACAGGTAACCTTCGTCTCTCTGGAGTCTCTCTGTCTGCTGCTCAGTGGTCGGCTCTGGTGTTTGTGCTGTTGAACTCAGAAGAAGATCTGGATGAGTTTAATCTGAGGAAATATCATCGATCAGAAGAATGTCTTCTGAGGCTGCTGCCAGTGATCAAAGCATCTAGAAAGATTAAGTGAGTATTTTACAGTGTCTTTGTTTTATTGACTTTATTTTATACAGCAGGTCTGTGTTTCTCTGCACTGTTTCTGTATATTTTGAGCTCTTTCTTATTTGACACACTCATCTAACATCACAGATCGCTCTACTAATGATCTGATGAGTTGAATCAAGTGTGTTTGATAAGAGAGATTCATCCAAACTCTGCAAAGTTGAGGTTTCTTCAGGAACAGGGTTGTGTCTCTGATTTTACAAATATTGGATTGAGATCATCATCAGTCACTTAAAAGTTGCATTCAGGTTTGCTGGAATAAGTGAAAATAATTAAATTTCAATCTAATAATTCATAAGTATAACAATCCAGTTCTATTAAATTATTCGAGAATGTTTCTTAGTAAAACTGAGGAAAAAGGAAAAGATCTTTAGTCAAAGCCACTTGAAGAACAACAGATGCATGTAATCATGTGACATTCATTTATGGTAATGCCATTTTACTCTTTTTTTTTTTTCATTTTTTTAGTTTATTTCTCCAGATTTTTTTTTTTTATATATATTAACATGGATACGTCTATCTTGTATAGTTTCATGACCAGTGGTGGTCAGTAATGGAGTATCTTTACTTCGTTACTGTACTTAAGTCCATTTCTCAAGTATCTGTTCTTTCCTGGAGTAGTTTTATTTTGAGTAACTTTGACTCGATCATGATTCTAGACTCTCTCTCCTCCTGCACAGGGTCAAGCAGCCGCGAGACTCTGATCAGAGAGTGATCGCTTCTGTGTCCTGCAGTCTGGATAGGCTTTTAGTTAATGTGCATTGATTTTTACTAGTTTAATTACAGCGATAGACATAGTATGATTTGATTCACTTGCAATATCAATTGCAAAAAAAGAAAAATTTATACTACTGCTATTTATACTACTTACTGCAAATAGTGACAATATCTGCACCTCAATATTGTAGTATTTTATAAAATAGTATGCAATATTAACTTTTACAATCAATAATTTATTAATATAATAAATTTTAATTTAAAATATTAAATGGACGTCATTTTATTGGGAAAATAAAGCCCTCCTACACTTATCCTAACCCTACCCGATACTTTATTTTCAACTTTTTGATTATTTCCTTCATTTTCTTAAAAATTAAACGCATTTCTGATGTAATTTGAAAAGGGAGAAAAGTTTGTCCTTAGACGGATCTGAACCCGGTTCGATCAGGTCAGAAAGAACAAGACAGAGATTTTCCCATCTGCATCACTGAAGCAGATCAAGAATCAGATGTCTTTAGTCATTTTTAACAGCTGATTCACATGTTGTGGAGCAGCGTTAGTATAAGTAGCCTCTGTGAACAAGGTTCACTCGATATCCTCATTCCTGGTTGTTATTCAAATGCAAGCTGAAAGATATTATTTGACTTTTCAATCTACACCACTGCTTTTACTTCACTACATTTCATAAAACATATGGTTGTGTCTATGTACTTGTCAGGAGATGGCGCTGTAGTCCACATGTTGATACCTATAAAAGGTGTGGAGTAAGAATGGAAGTTGTTGCACCTGCTGCCCCAATCATGTAAATGGCTGACACTGTTGTATTGCTTGTGGGTTTGAATAAACCTTGAAGAATTGAGAAACTGTCTTGTCTTCATGATGACTTGGACTTGGACTTAACAAATTGGCGACGAGGATTTTGCTGTTCTACATGAAAGATGTCTGCTATTGCTTCTTTTCCTACGCCATTCCTACCATGTCCGGGTGAGCCGTCTATTCCTTTTGGCGTCTGGTTAAAGATGTTTGAGAATTACTTACTTGTCATAAATGCATCAGGAGATGACTGGCCAGTTGCAAGAAAGCGAGCGTTGTTTCTTCATTGCTTGGGGACAGAAGGGCAGAGATTATTCAATACTTTACCAAACCAAGCAGAAACAATGGAGGATGCTATTGAGACTTTGAAACTGAGCAGATACTGAGCCGGAGTTTGTTGCATTTTTGTGTTCTGAAATGTCTGCTGTGTCTCCAACTGAATTTGCTCTTGCTTCTGCATCATGCTCAGAAATGACTGCATTACGTGCTCAGATTGTTCGTGGATGGCCCTCTTCCATATTTTCAAATATGTCATGAACTTGCTGTGCAAAAGGACTATGTGTTTTGAGGGTCACGTCTTGTGGTTCCTGTTGCATTGCGACATGTTTTGGTGAATTGTGCCCATGAAGGTCATCAAGGAATAGTGCGTACGAAACAGCACATTCGTGAACTTTACTGGTGGCCTGGAATTGACTGCTTGGTTAAGGAACAGATCAAGAATTGTGAAGTTTGCTTGTCTTCTGATAAGGTTACAACTGTTCGTGCTGCACCCTTACAACCTGTACCTTTTCCAATTAAGCCATGGGAAAATGTGGCTGTTGACATTGTTGGCCCATTTGAAACCGCTACCTGGGATTGTCGGTACATTATGACACTGATTGACTATCATAGTAAATGGCCAGAGGTGGCATTCACTTTTCCAATCACAAGTAAAAATGTGATCAACTTCTTGACGTCAGTTTTCAGCAGATTTGGAAATCCTCATTACATTGTATCTGACAATGGATGTCAGTTCAAGTCAGTGGAGTTTGCTCCATTTCTGAAAGATCGAGAAATTCAACACATACATACGTCAGTGTATCATCCAGCTGCAAATGGAGCTATTGAGCGATTCCATCGAGTACTGAAGAGTTCTATTCAATCTGCTATTCTGTCTGGAAAGCCATGGAAATCAACAGTGACAGACTTTCTTCAAATTTACCGTGCTACTCCCCATGCTGTTACTGGACGGTCTCCTTCTGAGTTACTCTGTGGTAGAAAATTGCGCACTCGTCTAAATGTTCTCCCTCTTCCTATAACTGGTAAGTATCCTGCTGTGAGCCAGAAAGTGTCATTGTCTCAAAAGAAGATGAAAACATACACAGACCTCAAACGAAGAGCCTGTACTCCTGAGTTCAAACCTGGAGACTGGGTGCGTATAAAAATTCCAGTTCATGTTCCAAAAGGACATCCTAGATTCTCAAAGCCTTTGAAAACTTGGTCCATGCACTTACCAGTTATCAGATGGAAAAAACTGGCATGCATCTCATCTTTCTCCAACTTGTGCACCTCTGGAAAATGCCATTGAGAGGGAACTGGTGTCCTTGCCCCTCCAGTCTGTTCCTTCCTCTACGGTGTTGCCTAAAAATGAACTTGTGAACTTGCCTAATCAAATTGTTTCTCCATCTGTTCCTGTAAGGTCTTCATCACGAGTGAAACACCCTCCACGTTGGTTGCATGAATATGTTACTTAGTACAAAAGACATTGATTATCTTGTGCTAAATGAGAAATTAATTCTAGTTCTAATATGTCTGGTTACAGAATGTAGAATATATTGTTAAACTAACTGAATTGGATGTAAATTTTGTATAGGTTTTGCCTATTGCACCATGTAATTTGGGTGGAATTTACGGTTTTGAGTAAAGGGGGAATGTTGTGTCTATGTACTTGTCAGGAGATGGCGCTGTAGTCCACATGTTGATACCTATAAAAGGTGTGGAGTAAGAATGGAAGTTGTTGCACCTGCTTCCCCAATCATGTAAATGGCTGGCACTGTTGTATTGCTTGTGGGTTTGAATAAACCTTGAAGAAGTGAGAAACTGTCTTGTCTTCATGATTACTTGGACTTGGACTTAACACATATCATTACTCCTTATAATATATCACGTGCTCTGAGATGCAGAAGCGGTGTCTGATTCAAGAACGAACTGATTCTTTTCAATGAATCTTTTAAATCGGTTCTTAAACCGCACCAAACGATTCATTCAGGAATTAGAATTATTCGATTGCAGCTGTTCTCGAGTCGACAACTCACTGATTCAAATGAACCGTTTAGTGCGAGTCTCTGAACTGAATTCACAAGTAAGAACCGGGAGATCTTGTGAGCGCGCGCGACTGATGCTGCTAAAAGTAAGTTGTTATTAATGTCGAATTATAGGATTAATTATTGAAACTGAAAATCTTATTTGGGTCAAAACTGTCAGTTGTTTGTGAAGTAAATCTGCTGTAAAGGGTGATCTATTCAAGCCCACTGAAATGCGTGAAGTCAGACACATCCATCAGTGTCACTCAGGTTTTAGGTAATGTTAAAAAAAAGAAACATTAAATTACCCCAAATTAACGACAACAGCTTTATTAGCCCTATGTGACGTCTGTTTTCATATTGTTTATCAACAGTATACATTTTTAAATAGTTTGGATTAACTAGCCGAGTAGACAGATATTAATGTTTCTTCATAACCAAACTGAAAATAAGTAAATATTGTTAGCTGATGCTAACTGTCTAGCTAACAAGCTTGCTGGTGCTTAGTTAAGGTAATCTTTAGATATAAAGTCCAAGTATTTTTATTGAACCATCTAGATAGATTAGATCTGGGGGGAAAGACAGGATGTGATGTTCAGAACATGGTAACTACAGTCAGTGGTTAAATTGGCTTTTGTAGAGAAGGGGAGCCCTTATTTACGTCATCATTAAAGATCGCGCCATGAAATTACTTAATGTGTTTTACACCAAAGGGGGTATTTTTACAGGTTTATGTGTTAGGTAAGGTTTAGTAGTTATTCAAACAAAGATAAATACTTTAAAAAAATTTTTTATTTTTTTTTACCTTCAATGTTAACAAGCAGGCAACGGATTTTCACCCTCGGAAAATGTATGAAATTGAATATGTTTGAAAATATCGGTTTGCAAATATGTTAACATCTTTTTAAACAAGAAATTTATGTTGATTTAAGAGATTCAGGGCCAATATCTTTGGCAGTTTGTGTTATATTTGATTTAATCACACCGACACAGGAGGTAATTACTCAGCTCAATGCATTATGAAACAACCCGAACAACACTTGTTCAGACGTGTGACGTGTGCAGACATAACAGTTTACACTTTAAATACATCACATTTACTTATTCACATACTACAATTCATGCATTCATCAGCTTCCAAATAGGAGTAAATGCAGGCTCCTCTGGTTTATGCTGTCTTTGTCTACAGACAGCACGGTCTGCTGACCTCCTTGTCATCACACACTTCCTAACAAACTGAGTTGGGTTACACATCTCTAGTGGTGGACCCACTAACTTTACCAACATCAAAGAGGACACATTGACCATCTTCAGCTGATTTCTCAGTGGTGTAACAATAATATTCATCGCTGAAAATCCCCTTTCACATTCAGCTGTGTTCACAGCCAGTGTATCTACTGTGTGTTTTAATTTCAGAAGACCCTCTTTAATTGCCATGTTTGGGTTTTCCTTGTAGTCCCTGAAACCTTGTTTGACACTACAGTAGTTCATTGGCAGACTATCACACAGCTGCCTCAATTCTTGTTCTCCATACAGCTGTGGCACTGGAGAGGGCCAGGTGTCAGGGGACAACACATTTATTTGATCAAAAAGCTCCAGCTCATGCTCTGGGACCATCCTGGACTGCATGCTACAACTGACTGCATGAAAAAACTTTTACTGATTGATTTTTATGATTAAACCACATTAAGCTTTTCCCTCACAACAGGCTCTAATGAAGCAGACATGTGTAATGTCAGATAACATTGTAACAACGTCGAATTGTAAGATGCATCAGGCTGTTCAGTCACTGAGAGACGACCTTCTGACTAATGTTTGTGTAATGCTAGATAGGCCTATATATAACCCCCATTTAGCATTTCATGTTTTGAGGTTTATTTTGAATTAGTCAGATGTTAGATAATTACCGTATTTTCCAGACTATAAGTCGCACTTTTTTTCATAATGGTCCTGCGACTTATTTATCAAAATTAATTTGACCTGAACCAAGATAAAACATTACCGTCTATATATAGATACATTACTGTCAACTTATACTCACGTGCGACTTATAGTCCTAAAAATACGGTATATACTTTTCAAATATTTTATTTTTAAATATCAAATTGGTGTAAAAAAAATCTGAACATTTTTGTAACTAATTGGAATTGTATTAGGTTTAGTAACAACAATTTATATTGTTTCCATGGTGCAGTTTCTGATAAGCTACTTTTTTATTTTTATGATTTCAATTCAGTTCAGTGCTTGTGATTTGATTCAATATTGACTCATTTGGATAAATATTATGTAGGCTACACAAGATAGGCATTAATTTTTCAAAAAAAAGACATATAATGCATTTTTTTATTTATTATAACAACAACTGTATTTAACTTTGTTCATTAGCTAGAGATCATCCGTTCACGTGACACTATAGGGATCTGTCACGTCACGTCTACAAACACCAAAACTGTCTTTATTACTTGAATTTGGAAATAAAATTGACAGAATCTGAGAGATGAGATTATTTTTTATAACATAAGTATCCTGCCTTGTCTTGTCTGTCGGTCTTGAGTCCTCTTTACTTTGTGATTTTACTGTGCGTGAGAAAATTGATGTGTGGCGTCACGTGAGAGTTGGCAGCTATGGCCTTAGCAGACAAATCAAATGAAAAACTAAACTG
>NW_020528895.1:130000-142500 GCF_003368295.1 Carassius auratus | reverse complement strand
AGACCTCAGGAAAAACACCTGAACTCAAAATAAAATTAAAATGTTTGAGTAATGCAATTTGCAATTCAGTAGAGCTGTTTTTAAGCATCTCGTTCTTTATCTTGTCAGGGCTTTATCTTTATCTTTATCTTGATTTCTGACATTTGAGGGATTTCAGTTTTTCACTAAGTTCTTGTTGGGTTATTGGATAATCTAGTGGATTTTGGTTGTTTTTGATACATGATTCAAGAGCATTCAATTTTTCGAGGACTTTTAATTGGTTGGGATTATTCAGAGGGTCAGTTTGAGGTGTATAGAGCTTCTCAAAGTAATCCTTCCTAATCTGACCATCTTGTTTGGCTAACTCTTGTGGTTTTGTCTTGTTCAGACTGTTCCACATGCTCCAGAACTGACCCTGATCAATTGATGTTGTGCTACAGGATGGCGGCTGGTACAACAGCAGCAGCAGCACGGCGTGCTGCGGACAGAGATGTATAAAGTACTAGAGACCCATACTTGAGTAAAAGTACAAGTGCTCTATCAAAAAAGTGACTTGAGTAGAAGTTGAAGTGCTCTTTAAGCACCACACTTAAGTAGAAGTACTAAAGTATTCAACATTTTTTGTACTTAAGTATTGCAAGTAGTCTATTTTAAAATTTACTACTCAAGTACTGAAAGTAAAAGTAGAAGTATTGTGTTATGTAGCTATTAAAGAAAGTAGTCAAAAGTTTGAACATAGTTTTTACTATTTCAAATGATTAACCTAAAGGACAAATCACAATTCCTTTGACTGTAACTTCTTGTAAACAAAAAACGGTTACTAGGGTTAGTTAGCCCAATTTGCAAAATTATGTCATTAATAACTTACCCTTCATGTTGTTTCAAACCCGTAAGACATCAGAGGGTCATTTAAAATTTTTGGAAGCATCAAAAATACATTTAGGTCCAAAAATAGCAAAAACTATGACTTTATTCAGCATTATCTTCTCTTCAGTGTCTGTTGTAAGACAGTTAAAAAACAAAGCAGTTTGTGATATCCGGTTCGCGAACGAATCGTTCGATGTAACCGGATCTTTTTGAAACAGTTCACCAAATCGAACTGAATCGTTTTAAACGGTTCACGTCTCCATTCTCCAATACGCATTAATCCACAGATGAATTAAGCTGTTAACTTGTTTAATGTGTCTGACACTCCCTCTGAGTTAAAACAAACCAATATCCCTGAGTAATTCATTGACTCAAACAGTACACTGACTGAACTGCTGTGAAGAGAGAACTGAAGATGAAAACCGAGCCGAGCCAGATAATGACTCGTTCACGAGTCAAGAACCGTTTCTGTCAGACGCGTCCGATTCGTGAACCGAGGAGCTGATGATACTGCGCATGTGTGATTTAGCGTGAAGCAAACCGACACACAGAGCGTCTGAAACGAACTGATTCTTTTGGTGATTGATTCTGAACTAATTCTGTGTTAATGTTATGAGCCCAGGTGCAGTCAACGCCAATGACGCCATTGCGTCGAGCGCAAAAGAATCGGTGAACTGTTTTCTTCAACTGGTTTATTGAATCGAACTGTCAGAAAGAACTAACGTTACTGGTCATCCGAGAACCGATGCAACCGGTTCTTGACTCGTGAACGAGTCATTATCTGGCTCGGCTCTGTGTTCATTTCTCTCTTCACAGCAGTTCAGTCATCATGCGCATTCTTCTTAATCGCTTGATTCGCTCAATGATGTGCCAGCTTCATCAAACCTGCCATGCCATATACAGTTCTGGCAGTGGTTTGTAATGGAATGATTCGTAACATTTTTATAATTGTAACGAGTAACGATGCAGCACATAAAAAAAATATCGGAGTAAAAGTATTAAACTGGGCGAAAATATGTACTGAAGTAAAAGTGGAAGTAGGAGAAAAAAATAATACTCTAGTAAAGTACAGAAACCGCCTTTTAGTACTTAAGTACAGTAGTGAAGTAGTTCTACTTCGTTACTATACATCTCTGGCTGCGGGAGAGTGCACACAAGAGTTTTCTCGAATCAAACCAGAGATTTACCATACTGTAGACGGTAGAGTCGTAGTTGAAGATGAATTGCTGAACTTTATTGTGATTAAAATGCGAACACTAAGCCATGATGATATTGTGACGATTGTAACTAGCAGTTTCAGCTCTGAGCGGATTGAGACCTCAAAGGCAGTTTTGTCAGAGCTCCTTCCACATCATAAACGATGGATCTCCCATAGGGGACAAAAGAAGGATGTTAATAATGTCAAAATGTGTCTGCAAGTGCTTAATGAATGCGGTGAAGAGATCTTCCTGGATGATCTACCGCCCGTCTCATTTAAACACATCGATGTGTCTGTGCTCCTTGGGAAAATGCAGCAAATTAATACTGACATTGACTACCTAAAAAGAACAATGGGAACTCAAGTAGCTGCCTGTGAAATGTTGCGGGAGGTTTATGAGAAACTTGACGACCGGCTGACAGCTGTGGAGGGGCACTGTGAACCGGATGCTATCTGCCTCACTGCTGTGGAGACACAACTGGGTCTTGTGCCCAGCGTGTCAGGTCTTTCCTCGGCTGTGTTGGAGAGGCCAATAGGCCCTGGTCCTGTTTTCTGCCCTCCCTCTGCGGCTGATGGATGTTTGTCAGCGGCGCATGGTGAGACTGATGGCGGAAGACCGGCGCAGTCTTTGGATCCAGCCCTGGGACAAACGCAGACTCTCCCATGGAGCATGATGGTTAAGGATGGGTGCCGGCTGAAGCAGGTATCTGAGAACCCTGCACATCGAAGCCCCACACCTCGCACTGTAAAAACTCCAGCGAGGTTTGTGAGAAAGAAAACTGCCATAATTGGGACTGGTGTGGTTAGTAATATACTGGCTGTTAAAACAAAGTTGGTAAAGGTTTTTGCAACAAAGTTTGATCTTAGTGTTGATGCCGATACTCTTAGTGACTACTTAAAGATGAAGCTGAATCGGGAAGTGACATGCAGAAAAATAGAGGCGACACAGAGCAGATTTAGCTCCTTTTGTATTTCTGCTGAATGTAATGATGTGGCCGAGCTATATGATCCGCAGCTTTGGCCCGCTGGGACTTTTGTCCGACGCTTCTATGAGCCTCGTCGCCCTAGGGGATCAGAAGGAAGACTGTCCGGGCCAGAGGATGCCCCCTGCTCTCGAGATGAGGGGCTGTTGCACGTTAATGATGCTAGTGTGCCTGCTGTAGTTGTGGGTGAGAACGGGATGAAGACCGGCTGCTCGGCTGGAAATGACAAAACATTGTAAAATGCGTGTTGTCTCATATAATACCCGCGGGCTGCGAGTAGGTCATACTGCTTCTGATATATCAAAACGTCTGGTTGTGGATACATTGCTGGATGAGTGTGACATTCTGTGCTTGCAAGAAACGTGGCTGGCGAAACAAGATTTGTATAAGCTGAACACTGTACACATAAACTTTCATGGGGCTGGAGAGTCCACTACTGACCTCAGTACAAAGCTGGTTCGGGGTAGGATAGCTGGTGGTGTAGCAATATTGTGGAACATCAAATATGACTCAATGGTGAATGTGGTGCGCCTAAATGTTGACTGGGCCATAGGGCTAGTGTGTAATTTTAATGAAAAGAAATGTATTGTCTTAAATGTTTATACACCGTGTGAATCATATGAGCATGAGGATGAATTTTTGAACAGGTTAGCTTTTATTCAGACATTCATAGAGGAGAATAGTTCATCTTGTGTCTATGTTATGCGTGATTTTAATGCTGACATGTCAGATAGCAAATCTTTATTTGCAACACACTTACAGCAGTTTTGTAATGAGAAAGGAGGAGATCTACTATGAACTTGCCACCTCAGATCATATACCTATTGCTGCTTTGTTAGATGTTGAAAAACTCCCCCTGCTGTCCAGGAATAAGAAACTGGACTGGTCAAAGCTGAGTAAAGAGGAGGTGGCAGAATACTCATTGCGAACTGAAAGTTTTCTAAATGATATTCCACTGCCTTATGAAGTCCTAATGTGCTCAGATATTAATTGTAAGGATGTGCTACATGTTGAAAAACTCTGTGCCATGTATGATGGTATTGTGAAATGTCTTAATGTTTCCAGTGAACCGTTCTGTAAAAGAAAATGTAAGGTGCTTAACATTAGACCTGGGTGGAATGAGTTTGTGGCTGAGCAGTATGCTGAGGCAAGAGTGGCCTTTAGACTCTGGTCAGAGGAAGGAAGGCCCAGACATGGGGAATTGTTAGATAGAAAAAAATGTACAAATGCTAGAGTTAAGTATGCATTACGTTTCATTAAGAAAAATGAAAATACAATGAGAGCAGACTCACTAGCCAGAAAGCTACAGAAAAACAACCCTACTGATTTCTGGCAAGAGGTCAAAATTATGAATAACAATAAAATAGAGCTGAAACAACTAATCGATTTAATCGATTAAAATCGATTATTAAAATAGTTGACAACTAATTTAGTCATCGATTAGTTGCTAAACAACTTTTATTTGCCGTAAGCGGGTCATTTTGTGCATATTTTAAATCTGCGGTCACCAAAGTGTGGCAGTAATGAGCTACCGCAGGTTTTATTCAGCCAGTACAGCAGGAGAAGTAGCGAATAGCCAATAGCTGGCCTCGTTTGTCACATGCTTGTCACATGCTTCCGGAACTGCGTCTGCAGTATTCAACGAGATGGTGGAGACAGACGGCAGTGGAGTAAGCTTGAGAAAGAAAAAGAAAGAAAAAGAAAAAAGCGGAAGATAAAACTAATCGAACGAAGTCACCCAGAGTGTGGGAGTACTTTACTTTGAGCCTTCAAAACAGAAGAGTAACCTGTAAACTCTGCACTACTGAACTGTTGAAGACTTTTATTTGTGCAGATTCTCCAGTACAATGTTGTTTGCAAATGTTTAGTCGCTAAAGCTAATAACATTGCTTTTTATCCGTTAACATTTAAAGATTTACAAACATGTTCTGTGATCAGTTTGTCGTTTACCAGTTCATAATTAAGTCTTGCAGCCTAATTATGACTGAATGAGGTAAATGTATTTGAAATGCACTTTTTTTCCTAAGTATTCACTGCTCTTTTTTACACAGCGGGTTTTTTGTGTGTCAATATTTTTTTTTTTTTTTTTTTTTTTTGGACAACCTTCTGATGGATTTTACTTTAAATTGTGAGTTCCATTCAGGTTTCATGCCACTGGCACTTAATTCAAAGGATTGTTTACAGTTTCACAGCATAAGCTATAAAGCTGTTTCCCAGGTATAAGTTGTGTGTTTACAGGAAAAAAAAAATAATAAAATGCAATGTACTGCAAATGTATTCTGTTTTATTCTTATTCTTCGTGAAAATATTTTCTGAAGGATTCCTTAAGCTTTGTTCGGGATGTTAAACTACTTTAGGAGCCCTAAGGACTGACATGGTGAAAACATTATTTGAAATCTCCTTGTGAAATTTGCTAGAGTATGAGTTAGTATTTTGATTGCAGAAGAGTTTGACAAAGGATTACTAACGCATAATAAAACAAAACTCCAGGTATATTTTTTATGAGGATATGACCATGCAAAATTGTTAAAATCTCTAAAAAGTCTATTTTGAATGAAAAAATGGTCAAAACTAAAATATAAGTACATAAAGATTAATCGATTAATCGTAAAAATAATCGACAGATTAATCGATTATCAAAATAATCGTTAGTTGCAGCCCTACAATAAAATATCTTTACCAGCTGACATTGAAGGTATTAGTAGCCCAGAAAAAATAGCTTGAAAATAAAAATAAAGTTTATTGTGACCTATTCAATTGTGTCAAAAGTAACCCAGTTAGATTCAATCATGAACATACTGATTTCTCAGCAGATATGATGGTTAGGGTAGCAGATATCTATGATCCCATTGATATGTTGGAGAACAACAAAGCCTGTGGTATGGACTACATTAATGCAGAACATCTCAAATATGCCAGCCATAAGCTCTGTCCTTTGCTTTCCATGTGTTTTAATGGTTGTTTGGTTCATGGGGTCCTGCCTAATGCTATTATGTCGGTTTTGTTACTACCTGTGCTTAAAGACAAGGCTGGTAGGCTCAACAGTATTGACAATTATCGTCCAATTGCATTAGCCAGTATCTTGTCTAAAGTACTGGAGAGAATACTGCTAACAAAGTTAGAAATGTATGTTCTTACTACTGATAATCAGTTTGGTTTAAAAGAAAGCATTGAACCGATTTGTGTATCTATGCTCTTAAAGTGATTGTGTCCAGGTATAACAGCCTGCATTCGACCATGTTTTTATGTTTTATTGATGCGTCAAAGGCATTTGATAGAATCAATCATGAACGACTGTTTGTAAAATTGCTTGATAGAGGAGCCCCTACATTTTTAGTGAGAATTTTAATGTATTGGTATGCCCATCAAACGTTTCAGGTTAAATGGGACAATGTTGTATCTGCTCCATTCCATGTCAATAACGGAGTGAGACAAGGAGGAATTATGTCTCCTATTTTATTTGATGTCTATATGGATGAACTGTCAGACCAGTTAAATAGGTTAAAAACTGTCTGTCTTGTGGGCAACACTGTTGTTAATCATCTAATGTATGCAGACGATCTTGTCCTGCTCTGTCCTTACAGCGTTGGGCTGCAGCAGATGCTGAAAATCTGCTCACAGTATGGCTTTGATTATGATATTAAATATAACACTAAGAAAAGCCACATAATGGTAGTTAGAAGCAATGAGGATAATAAATCAACTTTTCCGACTTTTTATTTGTCAGATAGCCATCTTGCTGTGTGTGAGGAAGTTAAATATTTAGGTCATGTGATATCTAATGACTGGACGGATGACAAAGATCTATACCGTCAGCGCTGTAAAATTTATGCTCAAGCCAATATGCTCATAAGAAAGTTTTATATGTGTTCTGACTCTGTGAGTTGCTCTTTGTTTAGAACTTACATCACACCGCTATATACTGCTCAATTGTGGTCTAACTATAAGAAAAAAAGAGTATGCAGCGGCTTAAGGTAGCATACAATGATGCAATGAGGTTGCTGCTCCGTGTCCCTAGGTGGCATAGTGCCAGTCGTTTGTTTGTGTCTAATAGAGTGCCAACCTGCAACTGATGTTTGGTTTTATGTGTCGACTCGACAGTTCAGTGAACTATATAATCGAAGCCTTAGTCAGTCCTCTGAAAAGCTGTTACAGATACACTTCCAGGCTTAGACGACACTGGTGTAATAGCCTGTATATTATATAGGCTATTATGGAATTTTTATGTATTTGTTGTATTTGTTGTTGTTGATTGTTGTGTTATATGGACCTGTGTCTGCAATAAAGGAAAATAATTGAGTTTTCCATCTTCTGTAGTGTGTTGTTATAATAGTCCAATTTCTTCTGTCTCACTGTGTTTTTGTGTTGTTTCAGAGCGTAACTCAGAGTGTTTAGAGCGTAACTCTAAGTTGACCGGATCTTTGTGTTTTTGATTTGAAATGAATCGTAGCTCTTGTCTTATTGTTTTACATTCATGGTCAAACCACTTTTCAGAAGGTTTTTGTTTAGCTCTATTTTTGTGTTTATATGTTGTTGTTTCATTTAAATGAGCATTTTTTGCTATATTTTAAAAAATGTAATTTATATGTTTAATTGCTAAATTTATTCCTTTCCAATTATTATCATATGTTGAATTGTTAAATAGTGTAATGGAACTGACAGTTTCGTTTGACTTCAATGCTTTAATATATGTTTCAGCAGCACTACGAGTCCATCTATATGGTGCTTTGAGTTTATGTAGATGAATTGGCTTTTTATGAATTCCCCTTGATTTGTCGTCTTCCCCTTTAATGAAGAGATTGATCTGGCTGTGATCAGACAGGGGCGACTGAGCTTTGACGATAAATGCACTGAAATGGGAAGGGCATATATTTGATATAGCACAATCTTCAACACTATTCCCGAGATCTGAGCTATATGTAAACTGTCCACAGGAATCTCTCTTGATTCTACCGTTGAGGATATAAAGACCTAAAGTTTGACAGAGGTGGGCTAGCTCTTTCCCGTGTCTGTTGACTCCAGTATCCTGGCTATTTCTTCTCGGTAGAGTACTGAAGAGATCTTGGGGTATATGTGTGAACAGACGTTTATCTCCTGAATTATCAATATGGTCTAGTTCTGAACCAGTTCGAGCATTTAAATCTCCACATAATAAAATTTCCCAGAGTTTGGTATTGATTAATTTCTTCTTGTAATGTGTGGAATACTTCATCATCGTAGTACGGGGAATCTGATGGAGGAATATAAATTCAACGGATAAAAAGGTCTTTATCTAGAATTCCAAAGCTTTTATCCAATTTTAACCAAATGTGATTTTTGCCTTGCTGGACTGGTGATGTAAAAGGGGCGAGGTCATTTTTTATCCATTTGACTAAACCTCCAGAATCTCTACCACGGTGTACTGAGCTGAGTTTCCATGAGGGCACTATGATTTCAGAGTAACTTGAAGGACACTCCTTCACTGAGGTCTGAGTCGCTGGGGTCCTGTGTGATGTTGGTGATGTGTGAGAGCGATCCTTCACTGAGGTCTGAGTCGCTGGGGTCCTGTGTGATGTTGGTGGTGTGTGAGAGCGCTCCTTCACTGAGGTCTGAGTCGCTGGGGTCCTGTGTGATGTTGGTGATGTGTGAGAGCGCTCCTTCACTGATTCTTCAGGTACAGATCTGTGTGACGTCTCTTCATGATGGAGCCGCAGGTTACTCTCAGTGCAGCTGTTGTTGGGAGATTCTCTGTCCTTGTTTTCAAGCTCTAAACACATTGCAGTCTGTTCTTTCAGCTTTTCTTTTAACTTGTGGATGTTTTTCTCAAACTTTCTTTCTCTCTGTATTGAGTCCTCTTTCATTTTTGACATTTCAGCCTTAAGTTTCATGTTGATGTTGTGCAACTCCTTAATTTCAGACCTGAGATTATTGATGGTAAATTCATCTGGGCGGCTCAGGATGAGCTGCTTTAATTCTGACACCTCCATCTCTAACAGAGCCATCTTCTGGAGAAGACACTGGAGATAACTGTGTGTGTGTGTGGTCTGCTCAGTGATCAGTTCATCAGATGGGGCTGGAGATGTGCTGACCGGAGAGTAGGGATGCACTTCATTCTCATCCTCAGATTCCTCTGTTTCCTCCTCAACTATCTGCTTTAAAAGGGGAAATGATTTTTCAAAAGCTTGGAGACTAGCTTCATTTCCTTGAATTAAGACCGTTCCACTGTTGTACAGATTGATGGTTTGGAAATGGGAGGAGTGATCAACTGACTCAAAAATGCAGATCTGACATCCTTTACAGATATATTTACTAATAACACTTTTCCAGATGAGGCTTCTCTTTGTATAGAAGATCAGATTTGTCCTCTTTTCTTGGGAAGTCATATCAACATAAAGAGATTCGGGGTGTTCATGTAGCATTGTCTGTTTAAAGGCTTTTCTTTTATCTCCTTTAATGTGTGCAGGATAAACAATCTCCATGGCAACCGCTGAATGCTTCCGTTATTGACAGTTGAGATTTATATAATGCTGGTAATTGTTGTAAATAAAAATAATGTATATAATATATTTCTATTATATATAAATCTTCTTAATAGCGTACTGTAATGTGTTGATGAAGGCAGTGTAGTCTCTTCTTGAGTCTCGCTGCTGTACTGATGATTGTTCTGGATGTAGTCGCTCTGATCGCTCTCACTGCTGTCAGTCACAGCTGCGGTTCCTCCATGAAGCCATTAAAAGTTACCGCTCCGTTTCTGTGCTCTTTCTGTAGTCTCTTCTCTTATATTTCCAAAAGTGTTCAAACATAGGCTTTTTCTGAGCTTTTGCCTCAATTAACAGCAGTATTTTATATTAATTAACAGGAGCTCATATCTAGTGCGTCTCTCTCTCTCTCTCTCTCTCTCTCTCTCTCTCTCTCTCTGGTGCATGCCGGGGGTTTTTTGGGGTGAGAGTGGCGTTGAGTGAGAACTGATCTGCAAAACTCTTTTTTTCTTCCTTTTTTCTTTTTTCTTGTCTTTTTCTTTTTACCCTTTTTCTTTTCTTTTTTGCATGTTCTGACAGTTTTTTTTAAAAAAAACAAGCGGTTAATTTTTGAGCGCACCTGGGTTGCGTGATAGGATGGCGTCTCCTGAGACGCCACCTCTATCTCTGCAGCATGGTGTGCGGTGTGTACCTGATGACGGTGTTATGGTAGAGGACGTTCTCGTGGCAGTGGGAGATGAGGTAGGGTTTGAAAGCATTGTTTATGCCTCCCGAATGAATAAAGCGGTTGTTGTATTTGTAAAAGAGAAAAACGCTGCTTGTAGGTTGATTGAAAATGGTATTGTCATACGTGATAATCTTGTGCAGGTTACTCCGCTTCATGCACCTTCTAGCAAAATCATTATTTCAAATATTCCGCCTTTCATTTCTAATGAGGCGTTGGAACGTGAATAAGTGAGATTCGGTAAATTTGCTAGCGAGTTTAGAACGATCTCTTTAGGTTGTAAACATCCGTCTTTAAAACATGTGCAGTCTTTTAGAAGACAAGTGTACATGTTTTTGGACTCTCCAGAAAATACTTTGGATGTTTCTTTCCGTGTAAAACATGAAGGGAGATCATATATGGTTTATGCAAGTACTGGTAATTTGAGATGTTTTATTTGTGGTGACGTAGGGCATAAGCGGATTGCGTGTCCACGCAAAGAGCATGGAGGAGCGAAACCGATAGTTTCAGAGGGGGAGGTTGATGTTGTGATCATCCCAGGTGATAATGAAATCGCAGGTCCTTCTGGGTTACAGTCAGATACTGATACAATAGCGCATGTCATCTCTGAACCAGTGTCTGCGGTGCCGATACAGTCAGCTGAGCACAGCGCTTGTGACGTCACTCGCAGCGGGAATGCTGAGAACCCCACAGCTGGAAATAGCGTTATTGAGCAAAGTAACTATAATGATGAAGAATCTGATGAAATTAATCCGAGCGGGTTATTAAAGTGTACAGGCAATGATAGCATTGATGCCATGTCTGATGATACAGATTCAGTTGACATTGAGAGCTCACAGGGAGATCTTCAAAAGGAAATCTCCTTATATCCCCTTGAGGAAATAAATCACTTTTTGGATGATACTTTTGGCAAACAGGTGAATGTCAAAGATTTTTTCCCAGATATTGACAAGTTTGTTAGATCTGTCACAGTCTTTCAAAAAACAGTTGGTTTTGATATTTTGAGTGAAAAGAAGCGTTTTCGACTAAAGAAGCATCTTACAGTGATAAGAAAATGTAGGAAAGGGAAAAAAAGTTCTTAAACTGATCAGGAATGCATCACATGGGTTTCTTTTCTTTTTCTTTTCTTTTTCTGTTATGTCTGTCTTTTCTCCTTTCAAATACATGTATGGCTAGTTTGAGGGTAGGCTCCATTAATGTTAATGGTGGGAGGGATAGACATAAACGTGATTTGCTATTAGAAAGCATAAAGCTAAAAAGACTAAATGTTGTATTGCTTCAGGAAACTCATAGTGATGTAGATAATGAAGCTGATTGGAAAATGTGCTGGAAGGGGCAACAAATACTTAGTCATGGGACAAATCTTAGTGCAGGTGTGGCGATTCTTTTTTCTCCAGAAACTAGAGTTAATATTTTAAGTTCTGAAGAAGTTATAAAAGGTCGTCTTGTCTTAGTGAAGGTTGAAATTGAAGGTTTTTCTTTTTGTTTCATAAATGTGTATGTACCAAATGTGGGACATGAGAGAATTAGGTTTTTTAAAATTTTAAGTGGAATATTGAAACAGTATGACAACAATGATAATGTGATAGTTGGGGGAGACTGGAATTGCACAGAAAATTTTACCATTGATCGAACTTCTGAGGAACCTCATATGCAATCTTCCATTTATTTGTCTAAAATAGTAAAAGAAGCTGAACTGTTAGATATGTGGAGGATTAAACATAATACTGCCAGACAATATACTTGGTTAAAAGTATCTGATGATAGAGTGAGTGCTGCCCGTTTGGACAGAATTTATATATCTAAATGTTTTAGTAATCGGGTTGTTGAGTGCTCTTTTTTTCCAGTGGGGTTTTCAGACCATCGTATGGTTTTAATGTCATTGGTGTTATCCAAGTCTGCAAGGAAATCTTCATATTGGCACTTTAACGCCAAATTATTACAAGATGTTAATTTCTGTAAACATTTTGAAGTTTTTTGGGAATGTTGGAAAAAAAAAAAACATACTTTTGAAAAATTAAGACAATGGTGGGAGATTGGAAAAACACAAATACGAATGTTTTGTCAGCAATATACTGTTAATTCCACAAATATGATAAAGAAAGCTATTCAAACTCTTGAACGATCTATAGATTCAATAGAGAAAGACTTGTTAGATAGACATGATCCTGGTTTATCTTACTGTTTACAACAGAAAAAGAGTGAGTTGGGGTCCTTTTTAAATGAAAGGGTGAAAGGAGCCTTGGTGAGGTCTCGGTTTATTGCAGTAAATGAGATGGATGCCCCAAGTG